>NC_074672.1:43271719-43455949 GCF_029448725.1 Salvelinus fontinalis | reverse complement strand
CCGCTTGTGATTGTTGTCGACTGCTCGGGAGGCGGAGCCCTTGTATGATGTGTCAATCAGGACATCCCAGATCCCAGTTTTAATCAGCACTAATGCAGTGATGTTTTTGTCACGTCACCTCAACATCCTGTTCTCTCTATTCACCCTCATCACGCTCAAAAGAATGATAATTACAGTTAACGACTAGACAGAGGTATTATGCTAAGTACATCCTCATTTCTTGGTATTTTAATTAATAATGCCACCCGATAAGCTAATTATGCGAGTTAGAGGGTATTGTGAGGATAAGGGAAAATAATTGCCTTCCTTGAGGAACCTCGTCTGTGGTCCGACAAAGTGCCCAAGTATTAAAACATAATAAAGCTAGCCTTGTTTTTTCTCCATTGTCATTCAAATGAGCTGGCCTTTGCCGTGTGTAGAAAACACACCAGAGCTGGCTAAATATTCCACATGATATCCTTGTTATAATGGTATACACGTTAAATAAAGAGAAAGGTTATCCCAGTGCTCAATGGCAGAAAGCACACAGCTCTGTTCAACACTGTCTGTCTGTGAACATGACAGAAGCCATTTCCTCCCAGACGGTGAGCCATGCGAGAGAGCATGTTGTTTGAACCATGGTGTCACAGCCATTCCAGGCTACTGTCTGTGACCAGGGATATGGGATTGTACATGGTAGGAGCAGTGAGGGATGGGGTACTATACTCTGTGATAAGGAGAGGGAAATCACTGGACTACACTCTCCCCTCACAGGACCATTTGCGTGTGTCAGTGGATTTAACCCCAACAGGTCTGACAAAAGCCCTGGCACTCCAGGAAAACGAGAGGGTTTAAAGCTAATCAATTCCATGCTCTACAATATGCAAATGTGCCCTCTGCTGATAAGAGAGCTTTTAATCCTGCCCCTAGCCTTCCAAGCAGACTGTTCCTCTCTCTCACACACACCCCCTTTCTCTCTCTCTCTCTCTCTCTCACCCACTGTCTCTCTCTCGCTCTCTTCTTTTCGCTCTCTCTCTCTCTCTCTCTCTCTCTCACACTCTCTCTCCCTCTCTCTTTGTCTCTCTCTTTCTCTCTCTCTCTCTCTTTGTCTCTCTCTCTCTTTTTGTCTCTCTCTCTCTCTCTCTCTCTCTCCCTCTTTCTCTCTCCCCTCCAGGCCCATGTGCTTTGTGAAGCAGCTGGAAGTACCTCACTATGGGCAGTACAGGCCCAATATGGTGCCTGCCACACCTCGTGCCAACCTGGCCAAGGAGCTGGAGAAGTACTCCAAGGTCTCCTTTGATTATGCAAGCTTCGACTGTCAGGTGTTTGGGAAACGCATGCTTGCTCCAAAGATACCGACCAGCGAAGCCTCACCCAAAGCCTTCAAATGTAAGCAAACGTTGTCCTATAGCCGTATATTTACATTTACATTTAAGTCATTTAGCAGACGCTATATATATGTATATATCTTTAGCCCACACATACACCCCCCCCCCCCCCCCCCCCCCCAGACATACAGACACAAATACAGACACACAACAGGACACGATTATATAGCTAATATCTCTGTTTTTCTTTTTTCTGCTCCCTCAGCTAAACTCTCGTCCCCCAAGTCTTCTTCTCCCAGCCTCAGCCTGCATGGAGGTTTTGGAAAGACTGCCTCCTCTTCTGCCTACGACTACTCCCATGAAGCCCAGGCAGCCCACATGGCTGCCACCGCTATCCTAAACCTGTCCACTCGCTGCTGGGAGAGGCCTGAGAACCTGAGCACCAAGCACCAGGACCTGGCTAGCAAGGTAGGCAAGCCCCTATCTTTAGCTCTGTTTATACCTGCTGCTAACATGTGTTCTTTGTCCTGATTGTGTCCACAAGTTACCCATTAGACTCAAAGAAGCTCACCTACTGCCAAGCTACCCCCTAGATTCCTAGAGCTCACCTACTGCCAAGTTACCCTCTAGACTCCTAGAGCTCACTGTCTGCCAAGCTACCCCCTAGACTCCTAGATCTCACCCACTGTCAAGCTACCCCCTAGACTCCTAGAGCTCACCTACTGCCAAGCTACCCCCTAGACTCCTAGAGCTCACCTACTGCCAAACTACCCCCTAGACTCCTAGATCTCACCTACTGCCAAGTTACTCCTAGATTCCTAGAGCTGACTCTCTGCCAAGTTACTTTCTAGACTCCTAGAGCTCAGCAACTGCCAAGTTACTGCTATAGATTCCTAGATCTCACCTACTGCCAAGTTACCCCTCTAAACTCCTAGATCTCACCTACTGCCAAGTTACCCCCTAGATTCCTAGAGCTCACTCTCTGCCAAGTTACTTTCTAGATTCCTAGATCTCACCTACTGCCAAGTTACTCCTAGACTCCTAGAGCTGACTCTATGCCAAGTTACCCCCTAGACTCCTAGAGCTCACCTACTGCCAAGTTACCCCCTAAACTCAAAGAGCTCACCCTCTGCCAAGTTAACCCTAGACTCCTAGAGCTCACCTACTGCCATGTTACCCCCTAGACTCCTAGAGCTCACCTACTGCCAAGTTACCCCCTAGACTCCTAGAGCTCACCCTCTGCCAAGTTACCCCCTAAACTCCTAGAGCTCACCCTCTGCCAAGTTACCCCCTAGACTCCTAGAGCTCACCTACTGCCAAGTTACCCCCTAGACTCCTAGAGCTCACCCACTGTCAAGCTACCCCCTAGACTCCTAGAGCTCACCTACTGCCAAGTTACCCCCTAGACTCCTAGAGCTCACCCACTGTCAAGCTACCCCCTAGACTCCTAGAGCTCACCTACTGCCAGCTACCCCCTAGACTCCTAGAGCTCCCTAACTGTCAAGCTACCCCCTAGACTCCTAGATCTCACCTACTGCCAAGTTACCCCCTAGACTCCTAGAGCTCACCTACTGCCAAGTTACCCCCTAGACTCCTAGAGCTGACTCTCTGCCAAGATACTTTCTAGACTCCTAGAGCTCAGCAACTGCCAAGTTACTGCTAGAGATTCCTAGAGCTCAGCAACTGCCAAGTTACCCCTCTAAACTCCTAGATCTCACCTACTGCCAAGTTACCCTCTAAACTCCTAGATCTCACCTACTGCCAAGTTACCCCCTAGATTCCTAGAGCTCACTCTCTGCCAAATTACTTTCTAGATTCCTAGATCTCACCTACTGCCAAGTTACTCCTAGACTCCAAGAGCTCACCCACTGCCAAGCTAGCCCGTAGACTCCTAGAGCTCACTCTCTGCCAAGCTACCCCCTAGACTCCTAGAGCTCCCTAACTGCCAAGTTACCCCCTAAACTCCTAGAGCTCACCCTCTGCCAAGTTAACCCTAGACTCCTAGAGCTCACCTACTGCCATGTTACCCCCTAGACTCCTAGAGCTCACCTACTGCCAAGTTACCCCCTAGACTCCTAGAGCTCACCCTCTGCCAAGTTACCCCCTAGACTCCTAGGGCGCACCTACTGCCATGTTACCCCCTAGACTCCTAGAGCTCACCTACTGCCAAGTTACCCCTAGACTCCTAGAGCTCACCCTCTGCCAAGTTACCCCCTAAACTCCTAGAGCTCACCCTCTGCCAAGTTACCCGCTAGACTCCTAGAGCTCACCTACTGCCAAGTTACCCCCTAGACTCCTAGAGCTCACTCACTGTCAAGCTACCCCCTAGACTCCTAGAGCTCACCTACTGCCAAGTTACCCCCTAGACTCCTAGAGCTCACCCACTGTCAAGCTACTCCCTAGACTCCTAGAGCTCACCTACTGCCAAGTTACCCCCTAGACTCCTAGAGCTCCCTAACTGTCAAGCTACCCCCTAGACTCCTAGATCTCACCCACTGTCAAGCTACCCCCTAGACTCCTAGAGCTCCCTAACTGCCAAGCTACCCCCTAGACTCCTAGAGCTCCCTAACTGCCAAGTTACCCCCTAGACTCCTAGAGCTCCCTAACTGCCAAGTTACCCCCTAGACTCCTAGAGCTCACCCTCTGTCAAGTTACCCCCTAGACTCCTAGAGCTCACCCTCTGCTAAGTTACCCCCTAGACTCCTACAGCTCCCTAACTGTCAAGTTACCCCCTAGACTCCTAGAGCTCCCTAACTGTCAAGCTACCCCCTAGAGTCCTAGAGCTCCCTAACTGCCAAGTTACCCCCTAGACTCCTAGAGCTCCCTAACTGCCAACCAAATAGAATGTAACATCAGGTGGCGTTCATTAACAGGAAGAGGATGGTGTTGAGGTATAGTTGCATCACCTATCTTTATTTTTTTCTATCCCTTCATCCTTTTCATGTTGTTATTGAATTTGGCTGCCAGTTCCCTGGATTACCCTCCACCAGGTAGTCTGTTTTCATTATCTGCCGGCCAAATCTCTCTGTTTCTCCCTCCCTTCCTCCCTCCCTTCCTCCCTCTGTCTCTCTGTGCACAGGAGATGTGATTGGAGCAGCACTCTCCCCCATATTGTGTTTTTTTAAAAGCTTTTTGCCTTGGTGGGGGAGAGTGACTGTTTCATACTTTTTTGATTTCCTGACATGGTGTTGGGCGATAGAAAGGGAAGATTAATGGCCATAGTAGCTCAGTAGCAGTGCTAGTCAGCCAGGGACCGTTCTGGGACCAGGGCCCATTTTTTTTCTTGCTCCCCACAGCCAACATGCTGCGGCGTGTAACTCTTTGATTTCTCTGCCTCCTCTACAGCCAATATGAATAGCATTTCAGATGAATACTAAAGAGAGGTTCTGTTTCCCTGGTCTTATAGATCTGACAATACAAATGGAGCCTGACCAGCGCGGTTGGCAGTGTATGTCCATTCAAACGTGTTTAAGAGAGACAGGTGGGGAATTAAGATAACAGGCGCTGGGGATAGACTTGTCGTGATACATTGTGGTGTGTATCACATGAAACAATGTAATGTTATTGTGATTGTCAGCATTACCATAATTTGCCCTGTGCAGAGCATGGACATCGAGGTGGACGAGAATGGGACTCTTGACCTGAGCATGAAGAAGCCCGTCAAACGTGAGGGCACCAGCCCTGGGGTATGTTCCCCGGACCCCTCCTCTTCCTCTTCCTCCCTGCACCCCGGAGGCAACAGTGGCATGACCTCGCCCCACACGGGCCACGCCTACAAACAGGAACACTGGGAGGAGCCTCTGGACTACACCAAACCGAACCGCCAACGGGAGGAGGATACAGAGGAGGTCTGTCCTCTACCTTCTTCTTCTCCTTCATCTGTCCTTGTCTCTTCTCCTCATTATGATCATGGAGGCTCGTTGCCATGTGTACACTCATGCGTAACCAACCATTTAAAATGTACTAAAGGATTCGGTTGTGTTTTCCACTCTTCTTGATTCCATTTGATTGCACAGCTGGAGCACCACACAGCGCGGTCGTTTGCCTCGTCCGACCCTGAGGACATGGACCTGATGCAGGACTACCCCGAGGAGCGGAAGTACCCTGGAGAGGTCACAACCCCAAACTTCAAGGTCCAGTTCCAACAGCCAAAGGATTGCAAGAAAGATGTGCTCCTGTAAGTCAATGGTCTGTCTATTCTCCCTGCAGGAACGGCTATACAAAGCATCCTTTAATAAGTCCACCACGTCACTCTCTCTCTCTGATTTTCTGATCCCCTTTCCCCTGAGATACTGTCATTCATCGTCCTCTTCTCTCCTCTCTTCTCTTTCCTCTCCTCTCCTCTCTTCTCTTTTCCTCTCCTCCTCTCCTCTCCTCTCCTCTCCTCTCCTCTCCTCTCCTCTCCTCTCCGTCTGTCTCCAGGTGCCCCACTCCTGGCTGTGACGGCAGTGGCCACATCACTGGAAACTATGCATCCCATCGCAGGTATGGTATGCCCCTCTATATAGCACAAGCCCTGAGCCAATGATGTAGTCACACCATATACAAGAAACATGGCAGCTAACTTATATAACAATTTACATTAAGATTGCGTCAATAATAGAATGTTTTCCTTGCTGGCTGTTTTCTATTTCCAAAGACTTTCCCAATAACTTTAAACTATATTTCCTCTTTGATTATTTTTCCTCCCTCACTTTCTCTTTCTCTCTCTCTTCTCTTTCTCTCTTTCTCTCTCTCTCTCTCCCTCTCTCTTCTCTTCCTCTTTCTCTCTTATCTTCCTCTTTCTCTCTTATCTTTCTCTCTCTCTCTTCTCTTTCTCCCTCTCTCTTCTCTTTCTCTCTCTCTTCTCTTTCTCTCTCCTCTCTCTCCCTTCAGTCTGTCTGGGTGTCCTCTTGCTGATAAGAGTCTTCGGTCCCTCATGGCGACCCACTCTGCTGAACTCAAGTATGTCTGTCTTCCACTGGGCTTTCTCCTTGGTTCTGTCACTACTGTATGCTAAAATGATCAATTCTATGTACTTCTATTTCTGCTGTTTTTACTGGGACTGCTAACATCACTGTTACTGCGTCTGCCCTGGTAAATCTCCTGCCCCCAGCTCCGCTGACAAACCAGAACTCCTACACGCTCACACCCATCAGTTGCTATGGTGCAAATGTGATGGTTCTATTTGTCGGTGTGCTTACATTTAACCCATTCCCCTTGATTTCCCAGGTGCCCCACTCCAGGATGTGATGGTTCAGGACATAACACTGGAAATTACGCCTCCCACAGAAGGTACAGAGCTCATCAGTGAACTACCAACCTACGTCCACAGCCCTATCTACTTTCCATCTTGTATGGGAGACAGTCGCAAAATGACCTTCTCTCTCCCTCTCCCTCGCTCCTCCTCCTCTCCCTCGCTCCTCCTCCTCACACACACAGACACACGAGGCCAGTGAAGCTTAGAAAGAGATCATGGTAGTTTCAGGCAGGACTCATACACTCACACACTCATCCGCAATTGTGAAAATCAAGTTTTATCTATTTTTGATATGCTTATCCTTTTAGTTTGGTTTTACTACTTTGTTGGATTTACTATTTATAATAGCGGTTTTGGTTTCTTTTATTTTAATTTAATATGTTTCACTTTCTTTCGGGCAATTAGAATAAAAAAATACGATGCTTCCATATAATGTTCCATCCCTTTACAAACAGTAACGTCACCACCATAACAGACGATTGTTCAAGGTGTTTTTCCACCCTTTTTTTATCGGCTTCATACTTTCTGTTTTCAGTTTGTCTGGGTGCCCCCGTGCCAAGAAAGGTGGATTAAAAACATCTCCCACCAAGGACGACAAGGAGGACTCCGAGCTCTTAAAGTTCGTACCACTAAAGAAAGCCACGGCCCTTTTTTCTTCCAATTAAGATATACGGTAAAAGTCACATCCAAAATAGTAAAGGCAGTACACCCTGACCTCCGTGCAGAGGCAGGATGACCTGTCCCCAGTCTGTCTCCTAGAGATGACATCATCACAACAGTACCACACCCAGACCAGCCTGAGACGCACTGCCTGTGCTGACTCATAGTACTGTAGTTCATCGTAGAGTATTGCAGTGTAGATCATGTCTCAAAAAATATTACATTAACATTTCTCTGAAATTGTCTCTTTTCAACTGACGACAGCTGATAAAAGACCTTGGTGTCTGTGTTTGTTGAATGTGCTTGCTTGGTTATGCTACCACAACATGATGCCAAGCAACAGGCAGAGTACCTATAGCAGGGTACCAATAATATTAAACCTACGGCGATGAAGTAACACTTTGTTTTAGGTCGGAAAGGTTTTTGGCCTCATAGTAGAATAGTGTTACATAGTGAAATAGTGTCACATAGTGAAATAGTGGTGCATAGTGAAATAGTGTTACATAGTGAAATAGTGTTACATAGTGAAATAGTGTTACATAGTGAAATAGTGTTACATAGTGAAATAGTGTTACATAGTGAAATAGTGTCACATGGTGAAATAGTGTTACATAGTGAAATAGTGTTACATAGTGAAATAGTGTCACATAGTGAAATAGTGTTACATAGTGAAATAGTGAAATAGTGAAATAGTGTTACATAGTGAAATAGTGTTACATAGTGTTACATAGTGAAATAGTGTTACATAGTGAAATAGTGTCACATAGTGAAATAGTGTCACATAGTGAAATAGTGTTACATAGTGAAATAGTGTTACAATGTGTTACATAGTGAAATAGTGTTACATAGTGAAATAGTGTCACATAGTGAAATAGTGTTACATAGTGTTACATAGTGAAATAGTGTTACATAGTGAAATAGTGTTACATGGTGAAATAGTGTCACATAGTGAAATAGTGTTACATAGTGAAATAGTGTCACATAGTGAAATAGTGTCACATAGTGAAATAGTGTCACATAGTGAAATAGTGTTACATAGTGAAATAGTGTTACAATGTGTTACATAGTGAAATAGTGTTGCATAGTGAAATAGTGTTGCATAGTGAAATAGTGTTACATAGTGTTACATAGTGAAATAGTGTCACATAGTGAAATAGTGAAATAGTGTTACATAGTGTTACATAGTGAAATAGTGTTACATAGTGAAATAGTGAAATAGTGTTACATAGTAAAATAGTGTTACATAGTGTTACATAGTGAAATAGTGGTGCATAGTGAAATAGTGTCACATAGTGAAATAGTGTTACATAGTGAAATAGTGTCACATAGTGAAATAGTGTCACATAGTGTTACATAGTGAAATAGTGTCACATAGTGAAATAGTGAAATAGTGTTACATAGTGAATAGTGTCACATAGTGAAATAGTGTCACATAGTGAAATAGTGTCACATAGTGAAATAGTGTCACATAGTGAAATAGTGTCACATAGTGAAATAGTGTTACATAGTGTTACATAGTGAAATAGTGTCACATAGTGAAATAGTGTCACATAGTGAAATAGTGTTACATAGTGAAATAGTGTCACATAGTGAAATAGTGTCACATAGTGAAATAGTGTCACATAGTGAAATAGTGTCACATAGTGAAATAGTGTCACATAGTGAAATAGTGTTACATAGTGTTACATAGTGAAATAGTGTCACATAGTGAAATAGTGTCACATAGTGAAATAGTGTTACATAGTGAAATAGTGTTACATAGTGAAATAGTGTCACATAGTGAAATAGTGTTACATAGTGAAATAGTGTTACATAGTGAAATATTGTCACATAGTGAAATAGTGAAATAGTGTTACATAGTGAAATAGTGTCACATAGTGTTACATAGTGAAATAGTGTCACATAGTGAAATAGTGTCACATAGTGAAATAGTGTCACATAGTGAAATAGTGTTACATAGTGAAATAGTGTCACATAGTGAAATAGTGTTACATAGTGAAATAGTGTTACATAGTGTTACATAGTGAAATAGTGGTGCATAGTGAAATAGTGTCACATAGTGAAATAGTGTTACATAGTGTTACATAGTGAAATAGTGTCACATAGTGAAATAGTGTCACATAGTGAAATAGTGTCACATAGTGAAATAGTGTCACATAGTGAAATAGTGTTACATAGTGAAATAGTGTTACATAGTAAAATAGTGTCACATAGTGAAATAGTGTTACATAGTGAAATAGTGTCACATAGTGAAATAGTGTCACATAGTGAAATAGTGTCACATAGTGAAATAGTGTCACATAGTGAAATAGTGTTACATAGTGTTACATAGTGAAATAGTGGTGCATAGTGTTACATAGTGAAATAGTGTCACATAGTGAAATAGTGTCACATAGTGAAATAGTGTCACAGTGTTACATAGTGAAATAGTGGTGCATAGTGTTACATAGTGAAATAGTGTCACATAGTGAAATAGTGTCACATAGTGAAATAGTGTTACATAGTGAAATAGTGTCACATAGTGAAATAGTGTCACATAGTGAAATAGTGTCACATAGTGTTACATAGTGAAATAGTGTCACATAGTGAAATAGTGTCACATAGTGAAATAGTGTTACATAGTGAAATAGTGTCACATAGTGAAATAGTGTCACATAGTGAAATAGTGTCACATAGTGTTACATAGTGAAATAGTGTCACATAGTGAAATAGTGTCACATAGTGAAATAGTGTTACATAGTGAAATAGTGTTACAATGTGTTACATAGTGAAATAGTGTTACATAGTGAAATAGTGTCACATAGTGAAATAGTGTTACATAGTGTTACATAGTGAAATAGTGTTACATAGTGAAATAGTGTTACATAGTGAAATAGTGTCACATAGTGAAATAGTGTTACATAGTGAAATAGTGTCACATAGTGAAATAGTGTCACATAGTGAAATAGTGTCACATAGTGAAATAGTGTTACATAGTGAAATAGTGTTACAATGTGTTACATAGTGAAATAGTGTTGCATAGTGAAATAGTGTTACATAGTGAAATAGTGTTACATAGTGTTACATAGTGAAATAGTGTCACATAGTGAAATAGTGAAATAGTGTTACATAGTGTTACATAGTGAAATAGTGTTACATAGTGAAATAGTGAAATAGTGTTACATAGTAAAATAGTGTTACATAGTGTTACATAGTGAAATAGTGGTGCATAGTGAAATAGTGTCACATAGTGAAATAGTGTTACATAGTGAAATAGTGTCACATAGTGAAATAGTGTCACATAGTGTTACATAGTGAAATAGTGTCACATAGTGAAATAGTGAAATAGTGTTACATAGTGAATAGTGTCACATAGTGAAATAGTGTCACATAGTGAAATAGTGTTACATAGTGAAATAGTGTCACATAGTGTTACATAGTGAAATAGTGTCACATAGTGAAATAGTGTCACATAGTGAAATAGTGTTACATAGTGAAATAGTGTTACAATGTGTTACATAGTGAAATAGTGTTGCATAGTGAAATAGTGTTACATAGTGAAATAGTGTTACATAGTGTTACATAGTGAAATAGTGTCACATAGTGAAATAGTGAAATAGTGTTACATAGTGTTACATAGTGAAATAGTGTTACATAGTGAAATAGTGAAATAGTTTTACATAGTAAAATAGTGTTACATAGTGTTACATAGTGAAATAGTGGTGCATAGTGAAATAGTGTCACATAGTGAAATAGTGTTACATAGTGAAATAGTGTCACATAGTGAAATAGTGTCACATAGTGTTACATAGTGAAATAGTGTCACATAGTGAAATAGTGAAATAGTGTTACATAGTGAATAGTGTCACATAGTGAAATAGTGTCACATAGTGAAATAGTGTCACATAGTGAAATAGTGTCACATAGTGAAATAGTGTCACATAGTGAAATAGTGTTACATAGTGTTACATAGTGAAATAGTGTCACATAGTGAAATAGTGTCACATAGTGAAATAGTGTTACATAGTGAAATAGTGTCACATAGTGAAATAGTGTCACATAGTGAAATAGTGTCACATAGTGAAATAGTGTCACATAGTGAAATAGTGTCACATAGTGAAATAGTGTTACATAGTGTTACATAGTGAAATAGTGTCACATAGTGAAATAGTGTCACATAGTGAAATAGTGTTACATAGTGAAATAGTGTTACATAGTGAAATAGTGTCACATAGTGAAATAGTGTTACATAGTGAAATAGTGTTACATAGTGAAATATTGTCACATAGTGAAATAGTGAAATAGTGTTACATAGTGAAATAGTGTCACATAGTGTTACATAGTGAAATAGTGTCACATAGTGAAATAGTGTCACATAGTGAAATAGTGTCACATAGTGAAATAGTGTTACATAGTGAAATAGTGTCACATAGTGAAATAGTGTTACATAGTGAAATAGTGTTACATAGTGTTACATAGTGAAATAGTGGTGCATAGTGAAATAGTGTCACATAGTGAAATAGTGTTACATAGTGTTACATAGTGAAATAGTGTCACATAGTGAAATAGTGTCACATAGTGAAATAGTGTCACATAGTGAAATAGTGTCACATAGTGAAATAGTGTTACATAGTGAAATAGTGTTACATAGTAAAATAGTGTCACATAGTGAAATAGTGTTACATAGTGAAATAGTGTCACATAGTGAAATAGTGTCACATAGTGAAATAGTGTCACATAGTGAAATAGTGTCACATAGTGAAATAGTGTTACATAGTGTTACATAGTGAAATAGTGGTGCATAGTGTTACATAGTGAAATAGTGTCACATAGTGAAATAGTGTCACATAGTGAAATAGTGTCACAGTGTTACATAGTGAAATAGTGGTGCATAGTGTTACATAGTGAAATAGTGTCACATAGTGAAATAGTGTCACATAGTGAAATAGTGTTACATAGTGAAATAGTGTCACATAGTGAAATAGTGTCACATAGTGAAATAGTGTCACATAGTGTTACATAGTGAAATAGTGTCACATAGTGAAATAGTGTCACATAGTGAAATAGTGTTACATAGTGAAATAGTGTCACATAGTGAAATAGTGTCACATAGTGAAATAGTGTCACATAGTGTTACATAGTGAAATAGTGTCACATAGTGAAATAGTGTCACATAGTGAAATAGTGTTACATAGTGAAATAGTGTTACAATGTGTTACATAGTGAAATAGTGTTACATAGTGAAATAGTGTCACATAGTGAAATAGTGTTACATAGTGTTACATAGTGAAATAGTGTTACATAGTGAAATAGTGTTACATAGTGAAATAGTGTCACATAGTGAAATAGTGTTACATAGTGAAATAGTGTCACATAGTGAAATAGTGTCACATAGTGAAATAGTGTCACATAGTGAAATAGTGTTACATAGTGAAATAGTGTTACAATGTGTTACATAGTGAAATAGTGTTGCATAGTGAAATAGTGTTACATAGTGAAATAGTGTTACATAGTGTTACATAGTGAAATAGTGTCACATAGTGAAATAGTGAAATAGTGTTACATAGTGTTACATAGTGAAATAGTGTTACATAGTGAAATAGTGAAATAGTGTTACATAGTAAAATAGTGTTACATAGTGTTACATAGTGAAATAGTGGTGCATAGTGAAATAGTGTCACATAGTGAAATAGTGTTACATAGTGAAATAGTGTCACATAGTGAAATAGTGTCACATAGTGTTACATAGTGAAATAGTGTCACATAGTGAAATAGTGAAATAGTGTTACATAGTGAATAGTGTCACATAGTGAAATAGTGTCACATAGTGAAATAGTGTCACATAGTGAAATAGTGTCACATAGTGAAATAGTGTCACATAGTGAAATAGTGTTACATAGTGTTACATAGTGAAATAGTGTCACATAGTGAAATAGTGTCACATAGTGAAATAGTGTTACATAGTGAAATAGTGTCACATAGTGAAATAGTGTCACATAGTGAAATAGTGTCACATAGTGAAATAGTGTCACATAGTGAAATAGTGTCACATAGTGAAATAGTGTTACATAGTGTTACATAGTGAAATAGTGTCACATAGTGAAATAGTGTCACATAGTGAAATAGTGTTACATAGTGAAATAGTGTTACATAGTGAAATAGTGTCACATAGTGAAATAGTGTTACATAGTGAAATAGTGTTACATAGTGAAATATTGTCACATAGTGAAATAGTGAAATAGTGTTACATAGTGAAATAGTGTCACATAGTGTTACATAGTGAAATAGTGTCACATAGTGAAATAGTGTCACATAGTGAAATAGTGTCACATAGTGAAATAGTGTTACATAGTGAAATAGTGTCACATAGTGAAATAGTGTTACATAGTGAAATAGTGTTACATAGTGTTACATAGTGAAATAGTGGTGCATAGTGAAATAGTGTCACATAGTGAAATAGTGTTACATAGTGTTACATAGTGAAATAGTGTCACATAGTGAAATAGTGTCACATAGTGAAATAGTGTCACATAGTGAAATAGTGTCACATAGTGAAATAGTGTTACATAGTGAAATAGTGTTACATAGTAAAATAGTGTCACATAGTGAAATAGTGTTACATAGTGAAATAGTGTCACATAGTGAAATAGTGTCACATAGTGAAATAGTGTCACATAGTGAAATAGTGTCACATAGTGAAATAGTGTTACATAGTGTTACATAGTGAAATAGTGGTGCATAGTGTTACATAGTGAAATAGTGTCACATAGTGAAATAGTGTCACATAGTGAAATAGTGTCACAGTGTTACATAGTGAAATAGTGGTGCATAGTGTTACATAGTGAAATAGTGTCACATAGTGAAATAGTGTCACATAGTGAAATAGTGTTACATAGTGAAATAGTGTCACATAGTGAAATAGTGTCACATAGTGAAATAGTGTCACATAGTGTTACATAGTGAAATAGTGTCACATAGTGAAATAGTGTCACATAGTGAAATAGTGTTACATAGTGAAATAGTGTCACATAGTGAAATAGTGTCACATAGTGAAATAGTGTCACATAGTGTTACATAGTGAAATAGTGTCACATAGTGAAATAGTGTCACATAGTGAAATAGTGTCACATAGTGTTACATAGTGAAATAGTGTCACATAGTGAAATAGTGTCACATAGTGAAATAGTGTTACATAGTGAAATAGTGTCACATAGTGAAATAGTGTCACACAGTGAAATAGTGTCACATAGTGAAATAGTGTTACATAGTGAAATAGTGTCACATAGTGAAATAGTGTTACATAGTGAAATAGTGTCACATAGTGAAATAGTGTCACATAGTGAAATAGTGTCACATAGTGAAATAGTGTTACATAGTGAAATAGTGTCACATAGTGAAATAGTGTTACATAGTGAAATAGTGTTACATAGTGAAATAGTGTCACATAGTGAAATAGTGTCACATAGTGAAATAGTGTTACATAGTGAAATAGTGTCACATAGTGTTACATAGTGAAATAGTGTCACATAGTGAAATAGTGTTACATAGTGAAATAGTGTCACATAGTGAAATAGTGTTACATAGTGTTACATAGTGTTACATAGTGAAATAGTGTCACATAGTGAAATAGTGAAATAGTGTTACATAGTGTTACATAGTGAAATAGTGTCACATAGTGAAATAGTGAAATAGTGTTACATAGTGTTACATAGTGAAATAGTGTTACATAGTGAAATAGTGTTACATAGTGAAATAGTGTTACATAGTGAAATAGTGTTACATAGTGAAATAGTGTTACATAGTGAAATAGTGTTACATAGTGAAATAGTGTCACATAGTGAAATAGTGTTACATAGTGAAATAGTGTTACATAGTGAAATATTGTCACATAGTGAAATAGTGAAATAGTGTTACATAGTGAAATAGTGTCACATAGTGTTACATAGTGAAATAGTGTCACATAGTGAAATAGTGTCACATAGTGAAATAGTGTCACATAGTGAAATAGTGTTACATAGTGAAATAGTGTCACATAGTGAAATAGTGTTACATAGTGAAATAGTGTTACATAGTGTTACATAGTGAAATAGTGGTGCATAGTGAAATAGTGTCACATAGTGAAATAGTGTTACATAGTGTTACATAGTGAAATAGTGTCACATAGTGAAATAGTGTCACATAGTGAAATAGTGTCACATAGTGAAATAGTGTCACATAGTGAAATAGTGTTACATAGTGAAATAGTGTTACATAGTAAAATAGTGTCACATAGTGAAATAGTGTTACATAGTGAAATAGTGTCACATAGTGAAATAGTGTCACATAGTGAAATAGTGTCACATAGTGAAATAGTGTTACATAGTGTTACATAGTGAAATAGTGGTGCATAGTGTTACATAGTGAAATAGTGTCACATAGTGAAATAGTGTCACAGTGTTACATAGTGAAATAGTGGTGCATAGTGTTACATAGTGAAATAGTGTCACATAGTGAAATAGTGTCACATAGTGAAATAGTGTCACATAGTGAAATAGTGTCACATAGTGAAATAGTGTCACATAGTGAAATAGTGTCACATAGTGTTACATAGTGAAATAGTGTCACATAGTGAAATAGTGTCACATAGTGAAATAGTGTTACATAGTGAAATAGTGTCACATAGTGAAATAGTGTCACATAGTGAAATAGTGTCACATAGTGTTACATAGTGAAATAGTGTCACATAGTGAAATAGTGTCACATAGTGAAATAGTGTCACATAGTGTTACATAGTGAAATAGTGTCACATAGTGAAATAGTGTCACATAGTGAAATAGTGTTACATAGTGAAATAGTGTCACATAGTGAAATAGTGTCACACAGTGAAATAGTGTCACATAGTGAAATAGTGTTACATAGTGAAATAGTGTCACATAGTGAAATAGTGTTACATAGTGAAATAGTGTCACATAGTGAAATAGTGTCACATAGTGAAATAGTGTCACATAGTGAAATAGTGTTACATAGTGAAATAGTGTCACATAGTGAAATAGTGTTACATAGTGAAATAGTGTTACATAGTGAAATAGTGTCACATAGTGAAATAGTGTCACATAGTGAAATAGTGTTACATAGTGAAATAGTGTCACATAGTGTTACATAGTGAAATAGTGTCACATAGTGAAATAGTGTTACATAGTGAAATAGTGTCACATAGTGAAATAGTGTTACATAGTGTTACATAGTGTTACATAGTGAAATAGTGTCACATAGTGAAATAGTGAAATAGTGTTACATAGTGTTACATAGTGAAATAGTGTCACATAGTGAAATAGTGAAATAGTGTTACATAGTGTTACATAGTGAAATAGTGTTACATAGTGAAATAGTGTTACATAGTGAAATAGTGTTACATAGTGAAATAGTGTTACATAGTGAAATAGTGTTACATAGTGAAATAGTGTTACATGGTGTTACATAGTGAAATAGTGTTACATAGTGAAATAGTGTTACATGGTGTTACATAGTGAAATAGTGAAATAGTGTTACATGGTGTTACATAGTGAAATCGTGAAATAGTGTTACATAGTGTTACATAGTGAAATAGTGTCACACAGTGAAATAGTGTTACATAGTGAAATAGTGTCACATAGTGAAATAGTGTTACATAGTGAAATAGTGTCACATAGTGAAATAGTGAAATAGTGTTACATAGTGTTACATAGTGAAATAGTGAAATAGTGTTACATGGTGTTACATAGTGAAATCGTGAAATAGTGTTACATAGTGTTACATAGTGAAATAGTGTCACACAGTGAAATAGTGTTACATAGTGAAATAGTGTCACATAGTGAAATAGTGTTACATAGTGAAATAGTGTCACATAGTGAAATAGTGAAATAGTGTTACATAGTGTTACATAGTGAAATAGTGTCACATAGTGAAATAGTGAAATAGTGTTACATAGTGTTACATAGTGTTACATAGTGTTACATAGTGAAATAGTGTCACATAGTGAAATAGTGTCACATAGTGAAATAGTGTCACATAGTGAAATAGTGTTACATAGTGAAATAGTGTTACATGGTGTTACATAGTGTTACATAGTGAAATAGTGTTACATAGTGAAATAGTGTTACATAGTGAAATAGTGTTACATAGTGAAATAGTGTTACATAGTGAAATAGTGGTGCATAGTGAAATAGTGTCACATAGTGAAATAGTGTCACATAGTGAAATAGTGTTACATAGTGAAAGAGTGTTACATAGTGAAATAGTGTCACATAGTGAAATAGTGTTACATAGTGAAATAGTGTTACATAGTGAAATAGTGTTGCATAGTGAAATGATGCCAGCTACTGTAATGGCAGTCTTACACATTCATTTTTTATATGAAATTATGTTATAATTAAATTTACCATACACTTTGTGCTTTACATCTCATCTCTCTCTACAAGTCACATATCTATAGATATACTAATGTTACCCCTCTCTCTCTGTCGCTCTCTCTCTTCCCTACAGATGCCCTGTGCCTGGCTGTGACAGCCTGGGTCACATCAGTGGGAAGTATGCCACACATCGCAGTGCCTATGGGTGCCCGCTGGCTGCCCGCAGGCAGAAGGAGGGGCTGCTCAACGGTAACCCTTTCTCCTGGAAGGCCTTCAAGACAGAGGCCCCTACCTGCCCCACCCCCGACTGCGATGGATCAGGACACGCCAACGGCAGCTTTCTCACACACCGCAGGTAAGGACCAATCACAACACAGAACAAAAGGCCAGCTTCCTCACACACCGCAGGTAAGGACCAATCAAAACACAGAACAAAAGGCCAGCTTCCTCACACACCGCAGGTAAAGACCAATGACAACACAGAACACAGAGCAGATTATTACCCCTGGTTGCATCATCAATCTAACTGTATCATTTTTGTGTTTCATTTCATGGTTTCAAATACTCAACTTGATGAAATGGACCATTTTTATTCCTCCTGTTTTGTAGTCTCTCTGGCTGTCCCAGAGCCTCCTTTGCCAAGAAGAAAGCCAAGTTCCCTGGAGAGGAGTACCTGAGCACCAGGTTCCGGGCCAGTGACGGTAAGAGCACAACGGAAATAGGGAACACCTTTATGTGGCAGTCAATGTCTAGTCAATACAGTATTTCAAACTAGGATGTTTGTTCATTACCATCTGTGTTATTGTTCTTTTCGAGCTTTTAATAGTTGGTTTAACAAAATAATGCGGGTTTTTTTAATGGTGAGAGAGCGTTGCGTCGTTTCGTTTTTATCAAACTATGATGTTGGCCCAGTTTTCCTGTTCTCTCTTGTGACATCATGCGTCTCTCCCTTTCCATCCTGTAGTTCTGGATAATGACGAAGACATCAAGCAACTCAACAAGGAGATCAATGAGCTCAACGAGACCAACAACGAGATGGAGACAGACATGGTGAACCTGCAGACACAGGTGTGTGTGTGTGTGTGTGTGTGTGTGTGTGTGTGTGTGTGTGTGTGTGTGTGCGTGCGTGCGTGCGTGCGTGCGTGCGTGTGTGTGTTTGTGTACGTGTCACATTATTGAGTCAATATCTAACAGTTTAACATTGTGGTTTATTGCAAAATGACTGAGCTCAAGTAAATGTCTATACAGAATGTGTAAATAACTGTTGTGCTGTGGTGCAGATCTCATCCATGGAGAAGAACCTGAAGAACATTGAGGAGGAGAACAAGCTGATTGAGGAGCAGAACGAGGCTCTCTTCATGGAGCTATCTGGCCTCAGCCACGCCCTGATCCGCAGCCTGGCCAACATACGTCTCCCACACATGGTGAGTTAAATACACTTACATACAGTACAGAAACAGCTGAGGCCGAGGCTTGAACATGCAGACACAAACTAATACACACACTAACACAAACTAATACACACACTGACAGAAACTAATACACGCACTGACAGAAACTAATACACACACTGACACAAACTAATACACACACTGACAGAAACTAATACACACACTAACACAAACTAATACACGCACTGACAGAAACTAATACACACACTGACACAAACTAATACACACACTGACACAAACTAATACACACATTGACACAAACTAATACACACACTGACACAAACTAATACACACACTGACACAAACTAATACACACACTAACACAAACTAATACACGCACTGACAGAAACTAATACACACACTGACACAAACTAATACACACACTGACACAAACTAATACACACACTGACACAAACTAATACACACACTGACACAAACTAATACACACACTGACACAAACTAATACACACACTAACACAAACTAATACACACACTGACAGAAACTAATACACACACTAACACAAACTAATACACACATTGACACAAACTAATACACACATTGACACAAACTAATACACACACTAACACAAACTAATACACGCACTGACAGAAACACACTAAACAGAAACACACTAACAGAAACATATACTGTACATACAAACTGAAATTCCTTGTTTTCGCATCACAGCAGGAGCCAATCACTGAGCATAATTTCAACAGCTACTTGAGCACCCTGACTGACATGTACACCAACAAGGAGTGCTTCCAGAACCCAGAGAACAAGGCGCTGCTGGAGAGCATCAACAAGGCTGTGAAGAGCATCAAGGTGTAAAAACCTCCAACGAGGGAAAAAGAGTGAAAACATGTAAAAGGAGAGGAGAGATGGAGTCAAGAGACCACAGTATATTTACCGAGAATACAAATACAAAAAGGGCATTCAGGTTTTATAAACGACAACTTAAATTAAACCCAGGGAGCATTCTGCAAAGAAGAAAAAACTGAACTAGGACCAAAATCCAAACATGCTGCAGCTGGGATCTGAAGGAGGAAGTGAAACGGAATCAAATCCTTCAGTTTGAATTGCTGAAAAAAAAATCTATGTCTGGGGGTTTGTTTGTTTTATGTTTGTCGTTTTCATGTCTGTCCTGTTTTGGAGGTGTCTCGTTGACTGTCCCAATGTATACTGTAATTCAAGCTTTAGTTCAGCAACAATTTGGAGAAGAAAGAAAGAAAGATGGAAGTAGTGGGTCTGACCTGCCTACGTGAAGTGAAGAAACCCGTTGAGGAAATAACAAAAACCAAGCCGAAAAAACGCCAACATTGTGTCCTAGGGAAGACACTAAGGCTTCAAGAAAGGTTGCTCTGGGGCAGGATAAGGAGAGCGTTCTTGTGAGCGCTGCAGCAACCCCTATTGAGGAGAAGCAAATGGAGAATCACTGGACTCTGAGGTCTTCTTGAGCAATGGTTCATGCACTTATTGTTGTTACTACTGCAGCAAGATGTCAACACGGCTCTACGTCTCAATTCAGCGGAACAACTCTTCAGATGAAGATGAAGTCACAAATCACTGGGGAATTTTTCTCTTCTGAAAATCAACAGTACAGCCTGTACTATATTTGTAATGGAACAACTGGTGTATGAGAGCAGCAAATGCAGCTTTTTTTCTTTGAACTGAATGACAATAGTAATGGTCAATTCCCGTTAGTCACATCAATAGTTTTTATGAAGATAGAAATTTCACTTCATTTCAATGAATAGTTTGTGGTACAATAATTCTTGTTATATAAATTATAAAACATTTGTGAATGCTCAAAATTGTAATTTATTGCCATTTTATGTTAAACTACTTGTATTTATTTAATGTTATCTATTTATTAACTTTATTTTATTGTTTTGTGAAACACAAAATGCAACCCTGCTGGTCTATCATGGCCATAAAGATTTAAAACAGGGAGTCTTCTACATCAATATTTAAAAATCTATATAGATAACTGTTCACACTTAATTATTTAATATATCTTATTTTATTTTAAATATTTTTTTTTACATTTTTAAGTGCAGATATTTTATAACTGACAAAGTTTTGATAATTTTATAAAACTGTTTTCATTTCTGTTATTTCTGTTATGATAAAGTATCTTCAGAAAATCCACGGCTTAAAAAGAAAGTAGGTATTTATTATTTATTTAATATTGAAGAAATTGACTGTCATATGGTTGTATATTTATTTAGTCATTTCTGTGTGTGCTGTGATGGCTGAGTCTTAGTAGTCTTAAAATCCATTGCTAATATTTAAATAAAGAAAAAACCATGGTCCGAAAGAAAATAATAGAATATTGTTTGATTTGCTTTCATAGATATACCAGCAGTTGTTCCTAAGCAGAATAACCAACAAAAGCAGTCACTGTTCTGTTGGTATCAGATTGTCTTTGTGTCAGCAAGGAATTGTTTGCATTTTGTCAGGAAAAATAAGACCAAGAAAGTAGAAGGATAAAATGTTTCTTCCCAGAGCGCTTTGTAGTGGCCAACACTGGCTAACCCAAAACATCTTTAATGTACCAGAGATGTTTTAATGCCTTTTGATCAAATATTTTTCTCTGTTTATTCCTTTCTCTAAATGTCTTGGGCAGAAGCTCCATAGAGCTCTGTTTCAGTGTGTTCTAGAGCTCTGTTCGAGGGTGTTCTAGATCGCTGTTCCAGTGTGTTCTAGAGCTCTGTTGCAGTGTGTTCCAGACTAGATGTCTGGGTCTAGAACACTTTAAGGAAAAACTAAACCATCAAGGAGAATGACAACTAATATCAGATCCACTTCTACGCCCATGTAGCCTTATTTTAGATTTCATTTGTTGATGCACAAAGTGCCAGTGTTCCTCACTTTCTTTCCTGATTCTTTGCATTCTGCAATGTACAATGTCTAGTCACGTGACATGACCAGGGCATCAGAACGAGAGTTGGGATTGTTTCAGATGCCTTTGTTTCTTTGCCAAGATGGCCATAAGTACACTGTATATACATTCTGTATAAATAGAATTTTAAAAGCTATATGAATAGAAACATGCATATATTTTTCCAGTGTAATTGTTGCCTCTTTTCCTCTTCTGTTAGCCTATCAGAGGAACTACACCTGTCTGGGAGTTGTGACGAATAGAGGCGGATATGACTGTGGCTTTTTAGCTTTCCTTTTCTATGGATTTCTCTCTATCTTTGATTCAGACATGGTGAAAATGCTAACGCATGTTGTAGTGAATCTGAAATGCTAATGTATGTTGTAGTGAATCTGAAATGTCTGTAATCTTAACTAAATGGTTGGGTCTTTGTTCAAGTGTCCTGTGAGTGAGTTCATGCATAGAGGCCTCTTCATAGTGGTCACATTGGCACTATATTGTGCAGTACTGTGTCGTTGTGATAAGGTTGTGATAAGGTCAGCTCTCAAACACAGATCACAACGTTAAAAAGCCAATACGGAAAGTGTAGTACTTGCTCTGAGTGATCTGTTGCAACTAGTAGGAGATTATTTGGTAATATGATGAGGTAGCCTAGTGGGAGACCCTGTGATAATATGATGAGGTAGCCTAGTGGGAGACCCACTGATAATATGATGAGGTAGCCTAGTGGGAGACCTTGTGATAATATGATGAGGTAGCCTAGTGGGAGACCCTGTGAAAATATGATGAGGTAGCCTAGTAGGAGACACTGTGATAATATGATGAGGTAGCCTAGTGGGAGACCCTGTGATAATATGATGAGGTAGCCTAGTAGGAGACACTGTGATAATATGATGAGGTAGCCTAGTAGGAGACACAGATAATATGATGAGGTAGCCTAGTGGGAGACACTGATAATATGATGAGGTAACCTAGTGGGAGACCCAGTGATAATATGATGAGGTAGCCTAGTAGGAGACACTGATAATATGATGAGGTAGCCTAGTGGGAGACCCTGTGAAAATATGATGAGGTAGCCTAGTAGGAGACCCTGTGATAATATGATGAGGTAGCCTAGTAGGAGACACTGATAATATGATGAGGTAGCCTAGTGGGAGACCTTGTGATAATATGATGAGGTAGCCTAGTAGGAGACACTGTGATAATATGATGAGGTAACCTAGTAGAAGACCTTGTGATAATATGATGAGGTAGCCTAGTAGGAGACACTGTGATAATATGATGAGGTAGCCTAGTAGGAGACCCTGTGATAATATGATGAGGTAGCCTAGTGGGAGACCTTGTGATAATATGATGAGGTAGCCTAGTAGGAGACCCTGTGATAATATGATGAGGTAGCCTAGTGGGAGACCCTGATAATATGATGAGGTAGCCCAGTGGGAGACCTTGTGATAATATGATGAGGTAGCCTAGTGGGAGACCCTGTGATAATATGATGAGGTAGCCTAGTAGGAGACACTGTGATAATATGATGAGGTAGCCTAGTGGGAGAGCCAGTGATAATATGATGAGGTAGCCTAGTGGGAGAGCCAGTGATAATATGATGAGGTAGCCTAGTAGAAGACACTGTGATAATGGGTAGTGTAATTAGCTTTCAGCAAGTGTAATGAAACTCTCTTGTGTATTTTTTTTTAACCATTGAAAGTGCCAGCGTTTGAGTATGTACTTCTAATAGTACACTGGGTTATGGCCACTAGCAATGTACTGGTACTCACCCCCAGCAGAGTGAGAAAAAGATAAACAAATACCTGCATATTTACCCTGTTTGTGTTTGAATGTATAGTACCAGTCAAAAGTTTGGACACACCTACTCATTCAAGGGTTTTTCTTTATTTTTACTATTTTCTACATTGTAGAATAATAGTGAAGGCATCAACACTATGATATAACACATATGGAATCATGTAGTAACCAAAAAAGTGTTAAAAAATCTAAATATATTTTAGATTGCAGAATCTTCAAAGTAGCCACCCTTTGCCTTGATGACAGCTTTGCACACTCTTAGCATTCTCTCAACCAGCTTCATGAGGAATGCTTTTCCAACAATCTTCCAACACTTGTTGGCTGCTTTTCCTTCACTCTGCATTCCAACTCATCCCAAACCATCTCAATTGCTTTGAGGTCAGGTGACTGTAGAGGCCAGGTCTTCTGATGCAGCACTCCATCACTCTCCTTGGTCAAATAGCCCTTACACAGCATGGGTGGGTGTTTTGGGTCATTGTCCTGTTAAAAAATAAATTATAGTCCCACTAAGCGCAAACCAGATGGGATGGCGTATCGCTGCAGAATGCTGTGGTAGCCATGCTGGTTAAGTGTGCCAGTGTCACCAGCAAAGCACACCCACACCATCATACCATCCACATCCTCCTCCATGCTTCACGGTGGGAATCACACATGCAGAGATCATCCGTTCACATACGCTGCATCTCACAAAGACACGGCAGTTGGAACCAAAAATCTCAAATTTGGACTCATCAGACCAAAGGACAGATTTCCACCAGGTGTGTCCATTGCTCGTATTTCTTGGTCCAAGCAATTCTCTTCTTATTGGTGTCCTTTAGTAGTGGTTTCTTTGCACCAATTCGACCGTGAAGGCCTGATTCAAGCAGTCTCCTCTGAACAGTAGATGTTGAGATGTGTCTGTTACTTGAACTCTGTGAAGCATTTATTTGGGTTGCAATCTGAGGTGCAGTTAACTCTAATGAACTTATCCTCTGCAGCAGAGGTAGTTCTGGGTCTTCCTTTCCTATGGCGGTCCTCATGAGAGCCAGTTTCATCATAGCTGATGGTTTTTGCGACTGCACTTAAAGAAACTTTCAAAGTTTTTGAAATGTTCCGTATTGACTGACCTTCATGTCTTAAAGTAATGATGGACTGTCATTTCTCTTAGCTTATTTGAGCTGTTCTTGCAATAATATGGACTTGGTCTTTTACCAAATAGGGCTATCTTCTGTATACCACCCCTACCTTGTCACAACACAACTGATTGACTCAAACGCATTAAGAAGGCAATAAATTCCACAAATTAACTTTTTACAAGGCACACCTGTTAATTAAAATGCATTCCAGGTGACTACCTCATGAAGCTGGTTGAGAGAATGCCAAGAGTGTGCAAAGTTGTCATCAAGGCAAAGGGTGGCTACTTTGAATAATCTAAAATATTTAAATATATTTTGATTTGTTGAACACTTTTTTTGGTTACTACATGATTCCATTTGTGTTATATCAAAGTGTTGATGTATTCACTATTATTCTACAATGTACAAATTAGAAAAAATAAGAGAATAACCCTTGAATGAGTAGGTGCGTCCAAACTTTTGACTGGTACTGTAAATCTAAACACTGTTTGAGATGTATAATTCCCTTTGCATCAGTGTCCGGGGTGTTTGATTCAATTAATGCTATCGCGTTTTTATACATGGCAGTAATAGTTTTCAGACCAAAATCTTTTGACCATCCCCTCTATTGTTTTTATAGAGGGGATGCAGAGTTTGTCTCGCAGGTTACTGGAAAGAACTGACTAAATCTACAAAATAAATACGATACTAGGACATTAGCCAAAGCTTGCGGCAATAGCAGGGATTGGATCAAAGCCCTCCAAGTGAAAAGAGAGGAACGTGTGGGAGTGGAGATTGATTTGCAGCGCTAGAGGTCTCCCTCTTGGTTTGAGAGAGAGAGAGAGAGGCGTTTGTTACATAAATATGTGTCCATCACTCAGAATGTCAAAACCTTTAAAGGCTTCTCCCCTTTTGTCTTGTGTAACCTTTCCTCAGGAAGGAGTTCTTGATACATTTGATTTAAGAAAGTAGCTTATTCTTCCACCTCCCTTTAATGCACATGCATACTACACTACAAGAGTATACAGAGTATGATTATTCTCGTATCTTATTCGATATGGTATGACCCCTTTTAAACTGCTTGACCTGCACTGAGATGTAAGATTAAATGGCTAAATGACAGTTCAACACATTTATAAAGCTAGGTACAAAACTTCATGTAATCAAGTGTTAACAACAATCCTCTGTATTTGTAATGTTTTAGTATTTTTCTAAATGGCCGATTGTGATGGGATTAGAAGCACTGAAAATGTGGACTGTGTCAAATTGGCACAGAGTAGAGTGTGTGACTGGTTTTGGTTAAATACAGGGTCATGTTACGCCAGCCAATGTAACGCTGTGTTGACAGTTTTTATTTATAAACACTACATTTGACTACATGGATGATAATGTTCATGTCTATGTATGAGACAGGATGGAGGAGCGTGGTGACATATTGTTTTTGTTTTGCCATGACATGTAAAACGATCCATTTCAGTTGATAGTTGTGAATGGATGTGGTCTCATGCAGGGGTTGTATATGTAAAAGCTATAAATCTCTGTTTGCTCTTATCAAAAGTGATCACACACCTGTGAATCCCCCTGAATAATATAGAATAGAAAACCAATGATCTAATATCTCAGTCTGTGGTAGGCCAGGGTATACAAAGATCCTTAATGTCCTCTCTTTAATGACCTTTGCCCTTCCATCACCAGTTAAAGTGAGGACAGACAGAGTAGAGTACCCTGTAAACATGAGGAAAGATAGCCCAAAGCTCCCTATTCTGAGATTGGTACTGTACACATCTGGAGGCCCCTGAGAATGGCCCCCTGATTCTGTTCTGTCCAGCAAAGGGAGGTAGCCAATCATTAGGTGCCTATACTTCAAACATTATCATCCAATTTAAAAAACACAAAACATAACAAATCAAAGTAGATCACATTACATACCACACTAACATTCACAGGAGAAAGTCATATCTGGTAGAATAGTAAAAGGTGTCATTTAGCTAATAAAAACCAAACCAAACTCCCTCTGTAGGTACTGTAGCTTAAAGCTGTGTGCTTTTTATCATGTGTGCCTTTCTCGCTCCACTCATTGCAGGCAAAGGTATGTTTACATTTGAAGAAGCTGGCTCAAATCCTGCTCAGGAGGTTGGCAGGGGTGAAGACAAAATGTTCAGTGGGTCAGGAAGGATTGGGGGGGCTATTTAAAAAAAGGAAAAAAATGATTCAATGTGTCTTTGACATGCAGGAGAAGATACTATTGCTGTTGCTGTGGTGACACATTCATGTTGTTACAGAGACACAAAACATCAATATGATATAATGGTAAAGAAACTGTGATCTAATTACGATGATTCAGGTACCCAACTGCATGGACAGTTTCTGTGATGGAAATATCCAAATGAGCGTAACCTTTATTATAGATAATGCATTAGTGTGTAGGGCATTATTTTGAGAAAAAAATGTGGAAGTCTCTGTACATATTTGTATTAAGGAACATTGTTATTGTTGTTGTATTAAAGAAAATTTGAAAAAAAAAGTTTGTGACTAAATGCACAGCCAAGGGTTGTCCTGCTAGCCCATTTTTACAGAGATGAGCTATTTTTACTGGTGATTTTCTAGGCATTGATATTATTAATACCCTTATGAAAATTAAAAACTTCCGAAATTACAAGCACTTCCACAATGATAGATAGTAAGGATTTTTGTTACTTTTGTAGAGGTGGTTGTTCTTTTGCTACCATTTTGTAAAGCAGGACAGGCCTTGGCTGTATGGCCTCTGGGTCTCCTCTTTTCTTTTGGAAGTTAACTCTGTAGTTGGGCTGAAATTGTGACTCTGTGTTTGTGTACTTGTGTACATGTTCCCATGTTCCTGTGTCAGTATTATAAACAAGATAAGTGATGTCAGTTATTGTGGGGGTATCAACCATGTTATCTATGAAAAATATTAATAAAGAATTATAGACAAGTGCATCGGTCGCTTGCGTTAATTGGTGTGTGTGGGAGAGAGAGAGCGTGTGTGTGTGTGTGTGTGTGAGAGAGAGAGAGAGAGAGAGAGAAAGAGAGAGAGAGAGCAAGAGAGAGAGAGAGAGAGAGAGAGAGAGAGCAAGAGAGAGAGAGAGAGAGAGAGAGCGTGTGTGTGTGGGTGTGCGTGTGTGTGTGTGTGTGTAGATGCCATACACTGTAGGCTATGGGTTGCCAGAGAATAAAAGAAAAGAAAAACCGTCTCTCTTGTTTTTGTCGTTTGCCAAAATGGAGGACAGTGTTTGATGACAGGCTGCACGGACATGGCTGAGCACTGCCATCTGCTGGGCTACATGGAATCTCAAATAGTGTGCCACAGTCACATGACATGTTTGAGTCAGATATTTGCCAGGTCGTTATTGTAAATTAGAATTTGTTCTTAATTGACCTGTCTAGTGAAATAAAAGTAAAATACATTTTAGTCAGTGAAATCTCCTCAGACTCCAGTAGCCTATTTTCTATAACATGAACAAGCATGAACTACTATAACCTTATAAAAGGCAAGTTGCTATCTGTGTATACATATAAATATAAATTACTATATGCTATTTATCTTAGGCTACTATAATAGAACAGACAGCATAGATTATTCAGCTCTGATAAAATATGATTTGCTTCATTTAGCTTCATGTCCACATCCTAGTTCAACCCTAACCTTAACCCTAACCCTAGCTTCATGTCCACATCCTGTTTCAACCCTAACCTTAACCCTAACCCTAGCTTCATGTCCACATCCTGGTTCAACCCTAACCTTAACCCTAACCCTAGCTTCATGTCCACATCCTGGTTCAACCCTAACCTCATACCTAGCTTCATGTCCACATCCTGGTTCAACCCTAACCTTAACCCTAACCCTAGCTTCATGTCCACATCCTGTTTCAACCCTAACCTTAACCCTAACCCTAGCTTCATGTCCACATCCTGGTTCAACCCTAACCTTAACCCTAACCCTAGCTTCATGTCCACATCCTGGTTCAACCCTAACCCTAACCCTAACCCTAGCTTCATGTCCACATCCTGGTTCAACCCTAACCCTAACCCTAACCCTAGCTTCATGTCCACATCCTAGTTCAACCCTAACCTTAACCTCATACCTAGCTTCATGTCCACATCCTGTTTTCCACCCTAACCTTAACCCTAACCCTAGCTTCATGTCCACATCCTGGTTCAACCCTAACCTTAACCCTAACCCTAGCTTCATGTCCACATCCTGGTTCAACCCTAACCTTAACCCTAACCCTAGCTTCATGTCCACATCCTGGTTCAACCCTAACCTCATACCTAGCTTCATGTCCACATCCTGGTTCAACCCTAACCTTAACCCTAACCCTAGCTTCATGTCCACATCCTGTTTCAACCCTAACCTTAACCCTAACCCTAGCTTCATGTCCACATCCTGGTTCAACCCTAACCTTAACCCTAACCCTAGCTTCATGTCCACATCCTGGTTCAACCCTAACCCTAACCCTAACCCTAGCTTCATGTCCACATCCTGGTTCAACCCTAACCCTAACCCTAACCCTAGCTTCATGTCCACATCCTGGTTCAACCCTAACCTCATCCCTAGCTTCATGTCCACATCCTGGTTCAACCCTAACCCTAACCCTAACCCTAGCTTTATGTCCACATCCTGGTTCAACCCTAACCTTAACCCCAACCCTAGCTTCATGTCCACATCCTGGTTCAACCCTAACCCTAACCCTAACCCTAACCCTAGCTTCATGTCCACATCCTGGTTCAACCCTAACCTCATACCTAGCTTCATGTCCACATCCTGGTTCAACCCTAACCTCATACCTAGCTTCATGTCCACATCCTGGTTCAACCCTAACCTCAAACCTAGCTTCATGTCCACATCCTGTTTCAACCCTAACCTTAACCCTAACCCTAGCTTTATGTCCACATCCTGGTTCAACCCTAACCCTAACCCTAACCCTAGCTTCATGTCCACATCCTGGTTCAACCCTAACCCTAACCCTAACCCTAGCTTCATGTCCACATCCTGGTTCAACCCTAACCCCATACCTAGCTTTATGTCCACATCCTGGTTCAACCTTAACCTTAACCATAACCCTAGCTTCATGTCCACATCCTGGTTCAACACTAACCTTAACCTTAACCCTAGCTTCATGTCCACATCCTGGTTCAACCCTAACCTTAACCCTAACCCTAGCTTCATGTCCACATCCTGGTTCAACCCTAACCCTAACCCTAACCCTAGCTTCATGTCCACATCCTGGTTCAACCCTAACCTCATACCTAGCTTCATGTCCACATCCTGTTTCAACCCTAACCTTAACCCTAACCCTAGCTTCATGTCCACATCCTGGTTCAACCCTAACCTTAACCCTAACCCTAGCTTCATGTCCACATCCTGGTTCAACCCTAACCCTAACCCTAACCCTAGCTTCATGTCCACATCCAGGTTCAACCCTAACCCTAACCCTAACCCTAGCTTCATGTCCACATCCTAGTTCAACCCTAACCTTAACCTCATACCTAGCTTCATGTCCACATCCTGTTTCAACCCTAACCTTAACCCTAACCCTAGCTTCATGTCCACATCCTGGTTCAACCCTAACCTTAACCCTAACCCTAGCTTCATGTCCACATCCTGGTTCAACCCTAACCTTAACCCTAACCCTAGCTTCATGTCCACATCCTGGTTCAACCCCAACCTCATACCTAGCTTCATGTCCACATCCTGGTTCAACCCTAACCTTAACCCTAACCCTAGCTTCATGTCCACATCCTGTTTCAACCCTAACCTTAACCCTAACCCTAGCTTCATGTCCACATCCTGGTTCAACCCTAACCTTAACCCTAACCCTAGCTTCATGTCCACATCCTGGTTCAACCCTAACCCTAACCCTAACCCTAGCTTCATGTCCACATCCTGGTTCAACCCTAACCCTAACCCTAACCCTAGCTTCATGTCCACATCCTGGTTTAACCCTAACCTCATACCTAGCTTCATGTCCACATCCTGGTTCAACCCTAACCCTAACCCTAACCCTAGCTTCATGTCCACATCCTGGTTCAACCCTAACCCTAACCCTAACCCTAGCTTCATGTCCACATCCTGGTTCAACCCTAACCCCATACCTAGCTTCATGTCCACATCCTGGTTCAACCTTAACCTTAACCATAACCCTAGCTTCATGTCCACATCCTGGTTCAACACTAACCTTAACCTTAACCCTAGCTTCATGTCCACATCCTGGTTCAACCCTAACCTTAACCCTAACCCTAGCTTCATGTCCACATCCTGGTTCAACCCTAACCCTAACCCTAACCCTAGCTTCATGTCCACATCCTGGTTCAACCCTAACCTCATACCTAGCTTCATGTCCACATCCTGTTTCAACCCTAACCTTAACCCTAACCCTAGCTTCATGTCCACATCCTGGTTCAACCCTAACCCTAACCCTAGCTTCATGTCCACATCCTGGTTCAACCCTAACCTTAACCCCAACCCTAGCTTCATGTCCACATCCTGGTTCAACCCTAACCTTAACCTCATACCTAGCTTCATGTCCACATCCTGGTTCAACCCTAACCTTAACCCTAACCCTAGCGTCATGTCCACATCCTGGTTCAACACTAACCCTAGGCCTAACCCTAGCTTCATGTCCACATTCCAGCTCAAACCTAATCCTAAAGATACATTTAAATATAAAGCTCGCATTCAACTGATTGATGTGCTATATTAATCAGGAGTGATGAAATATGAGCAATCATAGTTGTTGTTGTTAACACTTGGATTCCATAAAAAAAATCTGCGTTTTTCTATTATATTCTGTAAACATCTAGCAGCCTGCACCACATTTACAGTTGGGCTTGTTCAATTACTATATTTTATGTTTAGGCCCATTATTTACTTTATTGTATCAATCAATAGCCAATCAAAATGTTAATTAGATCTACATTGCTTTTGCTTACGTATGACGTAAGCGCGTCGACTGGTTGAACGTTTACATTTAAAATCAAATAGTATTTGTCACCTGCGCCGAATACAGCAGGTCAAGACCTAACAGTGCAATGCTTGCTTACATCCCCTTAAACCAACAATGCAGTTTTAAGAAAATAGAGTTAAGAAAAATATTTACTAAATAAACTTAAGTAAAAAAAGTAACACAATAAAATAACGAGGCTATATACAGGGGGTACAGTGACAATGCTTGGGTACAGGTTAGTTGAGGTCATTTGTACGTTGGTAGAGGTAAAGTGACTGCATAGATAATAAACAGCGAGTAGCAGCAGTGTACAAAAATCTAAAATATATATTTTTTAAACTGAAAGGGGGGAGGGGGTGTCAATGCAAATAGTCCGGGTAGCCATTTGATAAATTGTTCAGCAGTTTTATGGCTTGGGGGTAGAAGCTGTAACGTTTGGGGGTAACGTTAGAAGCTGTAACGTTAGCGCCTGGCTAGCACTAGCAGTGAACTGTCTGAGTGCTACCGAACAAAAGCTTTAAAACAAGCTGATTTGTAGCGGCAATCGGTATTTTAACACGGAAAAATTGATTATCAAGTTCTAGGTAATTATATCTTCCAATTCGCGTTATGTTGGCGTGTGTCTGTCGACCTTGCCTAACGTTAGTCCCGAATCTTTGTTGTTCTGCCTGCGTGCGTGGAAGACTCAGATTACGATTGTCTTTTTTTCTCCAGATTTCCAATGTGTCAACCACTTAAAAACAATTTAGATACTAACTAAACCACTTAATTGACATGATCTGACACGTTTGCATATTTGTTGTGGATATTTTGGACTCATTTGGGTTAGCTTGCGCAAAAATAGTAACCGCAACGTGTCTCGCGAAGGTCATCGAATGCACGATGCATATGGGGTAACGTTATTGTAATTTTGACATTTCTTGCTAAATGATATGCTGTTTTTAACATGGTGTGGTTGTTTTTAAGGTTTGTGTTAGAAAACGCAGCGTTCTTTTACAGGAAATAGTGTACTTTTCTCCTAACACAAGGCAAAGGTCCAAGTCCCACAGCGCCATCTTATGGTCGTGTATTTGTAATCTCTGTTGAAAAATAAATTCATCATGTTATTCAGAAATATTCATTACCATCGAGGATTTTCTCAAATCATTTATTGTGCTTAAATTAGTCATTTGGCAATCAAACACAATGGCTGTTTGGGCATCAAAGGAACCAAGCATCATTAAAGTGGCCAGGCTCCTTTGTTCTCTATTGCTTTATGACACAGCAGGCCCACTCAACATTTGTCTGGTCATCTCCCCATTGGCATTGTTCGCAAGGGCCACAGGTACAACACTCACACCTAATGTGCTGAGGAAGTCTTTTCATGAAGCACTTTCAGTATAAGTCATTGGAAGGCAAAAATGGGATTGTTTATTCTGAAATGTACAAAATATGAAGTGGAGGATGATGTTTTGTTAAAGTGGTTGCAATCTTTCAATTCAATTGCACACAACCTGTTTCTGTTCTTCAGATAAAGGCTCAGAAGTTCCCCTTCTCTCTTGCCAGTCAAGATGGGAGGAGCTGTGAGCGCTGGCGAGGACAATGACGAGTTGATTGACAACTTGAAGGAGGCACACTACATCCATTCGGACCTGGTGGAGCGGGCCTTCAGGGCCATCGACCGGGCCGACTACTACCTGGAGGAGTACCGTGACAGCGCCTACAAGGACCTGGCCTGGAGGCACGGCAACATCCACCTATCAGCCCCCTGTATCTACTCGGAGGTGATGGAGGCCCTGGACCTTCACCCTGGCCTGTCCTTCCTCAACCTGGGCAGTGGGACTGGGTACCTCAGCACTATGGTGGGACTCATACTGGGTGAGTTGCTGTAACTGGTTTAGCCAGCAGCATACCACCCAGCATCCCACTGCTGGCTTGGTTCTGAAGCTAAGCAGGGTTGGCCCTGGTCGGTCCATAGATGGGAGACCAGATGCTGCTGGAAGTAGTGTTAGAGGGCCAGTAGGAGGAACTCTTTCCTCGGGTCTAAAAAAAAATATCCCAATGCCCCAGGGTGAGTTACTGTAGCCAACAGTACAACCACACTGGGCCTGGGTGAGTTACTGTAGCCAACAGTACAACCACTCTGGGCCTGGGTGAGTTACTGTAGCCAACAGTACAACCACTCTGGGCCTTGTTGGAGTTGGAAAGGGGGAAATCAGCAGGCCAACTGATTGGAAAAGTTGATTGAAATGCATTGTGGATGTTTGTTATTTTTCTGTTGTAATCCTGGTTCCAGGTCCATTTGGTGTGAACCATGGGGTGGAGTTATATGCTGATGTGATTGAGTATGCCTACCAGAAGCTAGACTACTTCATCAAAACCAGCGAAAGCTTTGACAAGTGAGAGTCTTTACCTCTGATTGGCTTTCCAGTCTACAGCAGCCTTGAAGTGTTCTCTCTGTCAGTAGACATCGTGGCTCGTTGAATATCAGGTGGCAGTGTGTAGCCTGGAAAATAGATAGTTTTTCTCTTTTTGTTTATACTGTATTTGTGTTTTTTAGGTTTGAGTTCTGCGAACCTTCCTTTGTGGCGGGGAACTGCCTGGAGATCCCCTCTGAGAGCAGGCAGTATGACAGGGTGTACTGTGGGGCGGGGGTGCAGAGAGACCATGAAGTATTCATGAAGAACCTGCTGAAAGTGGGGGGTATTCTGGTAGTGCCCTTGGAGGAGAAGGTGTGTATACTCACACTAACTAGGTTTCCATCCAACCTTTTTATGCGAGTAAAGTACTTCAGTCGGACAGAAAATGTCATGACAGGCCAAATTTGTCAGTGAACTCAGCAAATGTCGACAAAATAAAACACGCTACAGAAGGTGTGATCTTTTTGTCTGTAAAATGTATTATGCGATAAATGGCAGTGAAAGTGCCTTTATGCGCAAATATTGATATAATAACCATCAAATTGAAGTAAACTTGGAGTCACACAATGATATGTTGTGTGGTCTTCCGACTACGACTCAGGAAAGCATGCAGTTTATGAGGCTACAGATGAAATAAGTTACGAACTTCACAGGGTGGTGAAAGTGCATGGGTGATGAGCTTAAAGAAAATGCGATGGAAACCCATTGTATTTTTTATTTACATACATGTAATTATGTCCCATACACAAAAGGCATGTACTCTAATGCAGGGGTTCCCAAACTCAGTCCTGAACCCCCCCCCCCCACCCCCCCGGGGGACCGTTTTGGTTTTTGTTCTACCACTACACAGCTGATTCAAATAACCATCTCATCATCAAGCTTTGATCATTTGAATCAAATGTGTAGTGTTATGGGCAAAAACCAAAACGTGCACCTGGGGGTGTGGGTGACAAGACTGTGTTTGGGGAAACCCCTGCCCTAATGTACCCTCTTCTTAGCTGACCAAGATCAGGCGTACAGGCCAGAGCAGCTGGGAGACCAAAAAGATCATTGCTGTGTCCTTCGCTCCCCTGGCGCTGCCCCAACAAAACACCAACGGTGAACCCAAGATCGTCCCACTACGTGAGTACCTTGTCACTTTGGGATGTTATAACATGGAAGTCAGAAGAGATAAGTGAAACACTATAGAAAAACCCCCAGCCGTTTTCATCACTATCCAAAGCATACTAACGTTGTCACATTCTCTCTCCTTTTTGATCTGTGGTGACCCACGGAGCAGCCATGTTTGAGGTGCGGACGCTGCAGGAGCTGGCTCGTATAGCCATCCGCCACACCCTGAGAGTGACCACGGACAACGGGGAGGGTCAGCCACGGGGTCAGGGCTCTTTTGGAGGAGGCAGGGGCCTGGGGGTCAGTGGGCTCCACAAGTACGGCCCACGTTTTAAACGCCGGCGTGTTCACCGCCGCCACTGCACCTCTGTAGTGCTGGCACACAAGCGTGTGGTGAGCAATGCTGACCCCACCCCTGCTCCCCTGGACAACAACAACAATAACTGCGGGGGGGAGGAGGATGGGCAGCGAAGGGTAGCCCGGGAGGAGGAGGAGGAGGAGGAAGCAGAAAAGGAGACAGGGGAGCTACTCCCAGCAGAGCCACCTGTAAACATCCTGAGAGAGAGGATTCTCCTTTTGCCCCTCCCGGAGCCTCTGAAGATGTACCTGCTGTACTGCCGGGAGAAATGACTTCTCCACAGATACAGCACCCAGCAGAAACCAACAACATCTGTCTGGGTCTCTGTTACTGACTGGGTCTCTGTGTCTCTGTTACTGACTGGGTCTCTGTGTCTCTGTTACTGACTGGGTCTCTGTTACTGGCTGGGTCTCTGTTACTGGCCCCTGACTGTGTCAGTAACAGAGACCCAGTCAGTAACAGAGACCCAGTCAGTAACAGAGACCCAGACTCACTGTTTCTTACTCTTTTCCTGTCACTGTAAGAAGGAGACATATTTGACCCGTATGGGAAAGGTTTCACCTTGGGGATAGAAAGGTGTCTCTAGGTTCTCTGGTACTCAGTAACTTAGCTTTCTCAATGGTGCAGATGTTTTAGACAGCCAAACAGATCAATTATGTTAATGGATTTTTGTTTCAGTAGTTGCGAATTGAGGATCTATGTAATTTAACTTTTTCACTCAACCCAACAGAAGTTGTTTCCCCCTTAAGCTGTGTGTGAGAATGGAATACATTATATATTCTGTGCTGAGTGAGCCCTAGACCTATGGTGGTGTCTGTTATCTGGTTGGAAGACATGGCTCTACCTATTGGACATCACCTGCAGCCACATGTCCCAGAGCACGTTGGTCCAGATCTTCTGTACTACGAGAGACTGGAAGAACCATCTGAGATTGCTATCGAGCCTTGTGCTTCATAAATGGAGAGACTGGGGGAGAAGATGGGATAGTGTCAGAGTGGAGGAGAAAGTTTGTCATTTAAGTAGTTTCCAGAAGCCAGAGAGATGTTTGACCTCTGATTAGAGGTGGTAGAGGTGTCTGTTGATGAGAGGTGGTAGAGGTGTCTGTTGATGAGAGGTGGTAGAGGTGTCTGTTGATGAGAGGTGGTAGAGGTGTCTGTTGATGAGAGGTGGTAGAGGTGTCTGTTGATGAGAGGTGGTAGAGGTGTCTGTTGACATGCCTGTGGTTTAGAGACACCTAAACGTGATATTATTGTTTGACTCTATTTTGTTAGCAGACTGGCAGTGGATATTAGGTGTTTCTTTGAGTTAACTTTCTTGAGAATAAATGCAGGAGACTCTATGATGCCATGATCATGTCCAGCAGATGTTTCAGTTTGAACATGACAATCAGACTAGGGATGATCATGCTTCTTCCATTATGATGGATTCTTGTAAATGTATTTACTTTTCCCTCTAAAATGGTTCAGTGCCATTGTTAATTCAGTCAGTTCTGGAAAATAATTGAAATTTGATTCATAGGTAGATAAAAACTGGGATTTATTTTTTCATTAGTTGAATTTCATTACCTTCTAAATTAATTAAGAATAAATTAACTCCAACCCTGACGTGTACATTTATCCAAAGCTGGTCTTTTGGTTTACTCTGTAATCAATAGTGAAAGTTAGTTTACAGAGGATCATGTTTTTTTTCTTCTACATAAACTATATATACAAAAGTATGTGGACACCCCTTCAAATTTGTGGATTCAGCTATTTCAGCCACACCTGTTGCTGACAGATGTATAAAATCAAGCACACAGCCATGCAATCTCCATAGACAAACAGTCAGTAGAATGGCCTTACTGAAGTGCAGACTTTCGTGCCACCGTCATAGGATGCCACCTTTCCAACAAGTTAGTTTTGTCAAATTTCTGTCCTGCTAGAGCTGCCCCGGTCAACTGTAAGTGCTGTTATTGTGAAGTGGAAACGTCTAGGAGCAACAACGGCTCAGCCACGTTGGGGTAGGCCACACAAACTCACAGAACGGGACTGACGAGTGCTGAAGCGTGTAAAAGTTGTCTGTTCCCGGTTGTAACACTCACTACCAAGTTACAAACTGCTTCTGGAAGCAACGTCAGCACAAGAACTGTTCGTCGGGAGCTTCATGAAATGGGTTTCCATGGCCGAGCAGCCGCACACAAGCCTAAGATAACCATATGCAATGTCATGCGTCGGCTGGAGTGGTGTAAAGCTCGCCGCCATTGGACTCTGGAGCAGTGGAAACGCGTTCTCTGGAGTGATGAATCACGCTTCACCATCTGGCAGTCCGATGGACAAATCTGGGTTTGGAACAATACCTGCACGAATGTATAGTGGCAACTAAAGTTTGGTGGAGGTGGAATAATGGTCAGGGGCTGTTTTATATGGTTCGGGCTAGGCCCCTTAGTTCTAGTGAAGGGAAATCTTAACGCTACAATGACATTCTAGACGATACTGTGGCAACAGTTTGGGGAAGACCCTTTCCTGTTAGAGCATGACAATACCCCTGTGCACAAAGCAAGGTTAATACGAAAATGGTTTGTCGAGATCGGTGGGCAAGAGCTTGACTGGCCTGCACAGAGCCCTGACCTCAACCTCATCTAACACCTTGGGGATGAATTGGAATGCTGACTGCGAGCCAGACCTAATTGCCCAGCATCAGTGCCCAACCTCACGAATAATGCTTGTGGCTGAATGGAAGCAAGTCCCAACATCTAGTGGAAAGCCTTCACAGAAGAGTGGAGGCTGTTATAGCAGCAAATGGGAGACCAACTCCATATTAATGACCATGATTTTGGAATGAGATGTTTGACGAGCAGGTGTCCACATACTTTTGGTCATGTAGTGTGCCATGCCACTGCTATAAGCCTGGAATGACATAAGACAGGAAATGCATGTAGCTACTATGTGTGCTGTCAAAACAGCAGAGAGAAAAAAGAAACCTTTCATTTCTGACTGATGCCATTTTGTTGATGTGTGAAGGTTTATCTTTTTGCTTGTTTAGTTATTATACATTGTGTAGTGGTCATCTGCATATAAATACAACTTTATATATAGATATATTCTTTAGCTAATACTTGCTACAGATATACCTTAGTTACAGACTGGATGTTAACCTCTTGCCTCGATTCAACATTCAGATAAGTTCAAAACTTAAGTCAGCCTCTGGTGTCACACCTACAGTATGTCGCATGAAATTGGCATTTGAGTCAAAACGATTCTGATTTGTCCTTTTAATATAACGCTTTCACATTGATTCCAAATGTTAAGTGATAAAGCTTTACTTGGCCAGGCAGACTGCTTTGTTCATCCGACTCATAGCACGTGTTGTGATCGTGTACATATTAATACTGTGGTAGAATATGAGCGATAAGGTCTGAAGTCTTTCGAACCAGTCCTTAAGTTCTGTCAAATGTATTTGTGTTGTACTTTTGCACCGTGTTTTAAGGATGTTATTTTGGAATTTGAGCCGTACTTTTGACTGCTGTTAATAAAGTCCGTTTATGCTAAAGTTGAGCATGTGCTCATATAATTTATAGCACTAACGCCACCACACATCAGTTTCACTCATTTAAATGAAAATAGAACAATGTGTAATTACGTAATCTTTATTAAAAAAAAAAGTTTAAAAAGTTGGACTTCTGCGTTGCTAGTCACACCGATTGTAGTGCATTATCTTAAAATGTTTCAAAAACAATAATCTGCTCATGAATAGCAAACATCTTATAAAGTTTAGATACGGTGACATGACAACGGGATAAAAATGTAGGGATTTATTTTAGATGCCAAATTCTAAAATCATGCTGAATTAATGTTAGCTTTATATGGTCAGAAGTATTTAAAAATAATAGGGGCTAACCATTGTATAAAGATTACCATCATGCCAAATGCATACAAGTCTCAACACAGAATCTGAGTGAACATCACATTTTAGGATAGAACGCATCCTTCCCATAAAACATTGTGCAACAGTTGATCTGACCTTAAAATATATATATTTTTTAACTAAAAGACTAAAGCCATTTGAAATGCACATACCGTGTCAGAAACACAACATTAAAGTGCACTTAAAATTATACAAATCCAAAAAGTCTATTTCAAAGAAAGAAAAAAAAGTTATCTACAGTTGTGTATAAAAATGAAAAAAAAAAAAGATTTAACCCTTTTCAGTATTTAATTTTTTACAACTGCAAAGGTGATACAGGACTTTCTATACACATATACTGTCACAGGGTAGTATAACCCTGCAGTAGCAAAGAGGGAGTAGGGACAACGCTCAGAGATGCAGGTTTAAAAACAGTGAATTAAGACTGCGTATTCATCCAAAACATACAAGGAAAGCTACGTCCATTTTGATTGAGGCCTTTTGACATAGGTAGAAAGTTTAAGGTACCACAAATCAGTCGATTCCAAGGAACACTCAGAGCCAGATCGGAGGTGGGTAAAGATGAGGTTGAGGCAACACACAGCTCCCTGCCTCTCCTTTAGCCAGCCGCTGTAGGTCTGTAGAGTCTGGAGAATCTAAGGCACCTCAGAACCCTGATAGATGATTTGGCTTGTGTTGACCTCTAGTTCCCCTCTTCCATATGCCTGTCATCATCATGTGCTCCAGGAAGAACAGCTTGTAGTGATTCCAGCGGCGACCGGCCCACGTGACATGACGTGTTGCAGCGTGCCTCACCCTCCGGCCTGTACAGTCAGTTCACCATGCAGTACAAACAAAACACTCCCCACTTATTGAGGACAACAGAGAATTAAAGCTCAACTGTGTAACAGACAGACCTGGATAACAGCTTGTAAACCTAAAGTAGGGACATTGACAAACACAACCACTTCTGCACAGAGAAACACACTCCCCCCACCATGTCATTGACATGTACAGCAAAGCATTGAGATCAAGGTGTAATCTGTCCTTTCAGACGCCAGCCCCCCCCATGTCCACGTCTCCTCCCATCACACTGCAGACCTAGGAGGGGCCCAGGAGGACACATGCATAGTAGTGAACTAGAGCTCAAAAAAGGATTGGTCTAGACGACCCCATCCTTATCTGTTTACATTAAGAACATGTGTGGGACCCATAAGACTTAGGCCAGACTTAAAGGGAAGGTAGTACTCAACTGCTTGTCTCTGGAACATCACACGCAGATGGCATAGTATTGTACTGCACTGCAGTAACCATGTGGGTTGGTAAGGTAGATACCAAATCTCTTTAAAACATGAAAAAATGATAAGAGCTATGGTCTCAGGTAAAATAAAATACATATAAAAAATAAAAAAGTGCTTGAATCAGTCTTGAGTCTCCGTCACTTTTTCTTGCAGACTGATTTGCAAGTCAGTAGAAAAACAAAACAAAAAGCAGTCTTCAATTTTGGGTCCAAAAACAGGAAATGTGTGGAGTTATCACTTGGGCACCAGCCCACGGGATTGAGGGTATAAAGGATGTCCTGGGCTGGAGGGGCTGTATGGAGAGCTGGGGGTGCGAGAGGTAGGGGTGCCAGTCTTCTTACCCGTTTTAGGTCGGCTGGTTGGAAGAGAAGATAACGTTATTTTTGGGGCGGGGGGGGGGGGGGGGCAGCGATGTGGAAACATCATCGGATGGCTTCTAAATTTGCTTATGACTATTGCTTTATAAACCCTGTGGTATCGAGTAGACCTGTGACACTAAACAGGCAGAAACCCTCCCTACTGAAATAACTAAAGGACAAAACCCAGAATGGCATTGGAGGGAAGTGACCATTTTACGGCTCCTGACCAATTGTGCTATTTTTTTGCGGCGAGCGTAACTTTTTTTTGTACATAATGTTGATTATGTACATCATTTCTTGACAGAAAAGAGCTTCTGGACATCAGGACAGCGATCACTAACCTCGATTTCGACAAAGATTTCTACTTCAATGAGTCGGAGGTGAAAGACATGGATTATCGCAGACCAGGCCCAAATCCCCAACACTTAAAGGAGGAGGAGACGGCGCTATAGGAGGCCAGCGCGCAGGAGGAGGAGACTACGTCAGAGAACAGATAGGTCACCTCTACCCACTGGAGAATAAACTGGATGAGACTTATCAACGGGACCTAAAGAACTGTAATATCCTATGTTTCTCAGAGTTGTAGCTGAACAAGGGCAATATAAATCTTGGCAGGACAGAATGGTGACGTCAGGGAAAATCGGGGGGGGGGGGGGGGGGGGGTCTCTTTCTTAACTGGTGTGCAATCTCTTATATATAAAAAAAAAATATATATATATATATATATATCGAGGTTCTACTCAGCCGAGTTAGAATACCCCATGAGGAGCCGTAGACTAGTGACGTATGGGTTGACTCATAACTCGCAGTCCCCGTGGTTATATCTGCGGGGCGGACTGGTTTAGGGTCATGAAATAGTGTGGATGAGGGAAGGGTGGATGAGAAAACAATACACTTCCAGAAATGCATAATTCATATCCATGTCCTACATTGAGGTTTTTCTTCCATTATTTTAGGCTGCCTGGTATTAGTGCGTAAGCCTAATCTTTAGGGCCTAAGTGTACGTGCAAATAGCCTTCACACCAATCGCTTTTAGATACAGACAGAAAACATTCACTTCAATCCATGGAGGCAAAAAGGACAATGTCGGAGTTGAATTCAATAAGCGAAAAGCTGTGAAATGAAGAGTTGGGAGGGGGGGGGGGGGGAAGGGAGGGCCAGAAAAGTCATGTTTGGGAAAGATCAGGTGACGTGGTTTTAAGATGATTAAGCAGTGTTATGTTGTTATGTGTGATGATTGTGAGGCGATATACAGATTCGATAATCACTATACAGAGACTTCAAATAGGCTTATGGCATGTCAAGGGAACTGTAGCCTTCTGTTTAGATGGGTTGAATGGAAACAGAAATCTGGACACTTACTGTAGGTATATAAAACCACTCACGTAGCCTTAATAATAAAGAACTACTGCAGAATTAAGCATTACTTCTTACAGCAAAATTATTACTTGGAAACAGGAGTAGAAATATTTGATTTCTTTCCTTCAGCATCTTGAGAGAATGCGAATGCTCAGTTAGGGACCGTCTGTAGAGGTGCCATCTTTATCAGCATCATAAAAGCCCTCCAACGAACCATCAAACTGGCAAAACGTAAATATAGGACCAAGATAGAATCCTACTACACCGACTCGGACGCTCAGAGGTGGCAGGGCTTGCAAACTATCATGGATTACAAAGGGAAACCCAGCCGCGAGCTGTCCAGTGACGCGAGTTTACCAGACGAGCTAAATACCTCGCTTTGAGGCAACCAACACTGAGGCAAGCAACAAAGCACCAGCTGTTCCGGACAACTGTGTGATCACTCTCTCCGTAGCCGATGGGAGGAAGACCTTTAAACACGTTAAACATTCACAAGGCTACAGGGCCAGCCGGATTACCAGAACTCCGAATGCACTGACCAGCTGGCAAGTGTCTTCACTGACATTTTCAACATCGCCCTGACTCAGTCTGTAATAGTTACATGTTTCAAGCAGACCACCAGAGTCTCTGTGCACAAGAAAGCCAAGGTAACATGTCTAAATGACTAACATGTCTAAATGACTACATAGCACTCACATCTCTAGCCATGAAAAGCTTTGAAAGGCTGGTTATGGCTCACACCCTGGACCCACTCCAATTCGCATTCCACCCCAACAGATCCATAGATGATACAATCTCGATTGCACTCCACACTTCCATTTCCCTTCTGGACAAAAAGGAACACGTTAGAATGCTGTTCATTGAAGGCTGAGCTGTAGTCAACACCATTGTCCATTACTCTCCAAGCTCAGCACTAGCTAAGGACCCTGGGATTAAAACACCTAATCACTAAGGAATTATCATGGTCCACACACACACACACCAACAGTTGTCAGGAGTCTGAAAAGATTTGGCATGTGCCCTCTGCAAGTGGGCCTTCCAAGTGGCGCAGCAGTGCTTGAGGCTTCACTACAGCCCCGGGTTCGATCCCAGGCTGTGTCACAGTCGGCCATCACCGGGAGACCCATGAGACGGCGCACAATTTTCCCAGCATTGTCCGGGTTAGGGGAGGGTTTGGCCGGCCGGGATTGTCTTGTACCATCTCGCTCTAGCGACTCCTTGTGGCAGAGCCGTGCGCCTGCAAGCTGACTACGATCGCCAGCTGTACGCCGTTTCCTCTGACACATTGGTGTGGCTGAAGAAATAAAAGCTGAAACAAATCATTCTCTGCTATTATGCCGACATTTCACATTCTTAAAATAAAGTGATGACCCTAACTGACCTAAAACAGGACATTTTTACAAGGATTAAATGTCAGGAATTGTGAAAAACTGAGTTTAAATGTATTTGGCTAAGGTGTATGTAAACTTGTGACTTCAACTGTACGTCAGAATGCTGTTCATTGACTATAGCTCAGCATTCAACACCATAGTACCCTCCAAGCTCATCATTAAGCTCGAGGCCCTGGGTCTGAACCCCGCCCTGTGCAACTGGGTCCTGGACTTCCTGACAAGCCGCCCCCAGGTGGTGAAGGTAGGAAACTACACCTCAATTTCACTGATCCTCAACACAGGGGCCCCACAAGGGTGGGTGCTCCGTCCACTCCGGTACTCCCTGTTCACCCATGACTACATGGCCATGCACGCCTCCAACTCAATCATCAAGTTTGCAGATGACAAAAGTAGAAGGCCTGATTACCAACAATGATGAGGGTAGTGAGGTCTGCACAATGCATCACCGGGGGCAAACTACCTGCGCTCCAGGACACCTACACCACCCGATGTCACAGAAAGGCAAAAAAGAGGACAACAACCACCCGAGCCACGGCCTGTTCACCCCACTATCATCCAGAAGGCGAGGTCACTACAGGTGCATCACGGCCTGTTCACCCCACTATCATCCAGAAGGCGAGGTCACTACAGGTGCATCACGGCCTGTTCACCCCGCTATCATCCAGAAGGCGAGGTCACTACAGGTGCATCACGGCCTGTTCACCCCGCTATCATCCAGAAGGCGAGGTCACTACAGGTGCATCACGGCCTGTTCACCCCGCTATCATCCAGAAGGCGAGGTCAGTACAGGTGCATCACGGCCTGTTCACCCCGCTATCATCCAGAAGGCGAGGTCAGTACAGGTGCATCACGGCCTGTTCACCCCGCTATCATCCAGAAGGCGAGGTCAGTACAGGTGCATCACGGCCTGTTCACCCCGCTATCATCCAGAAGGCGAGGTCACTACAGGTGCATCACGGCCTGTTCACCCCGCTATCATCCAGAAGGCGAGGTCAGTACAGGTGCATCACGGCCTGTTCACCCCGCTATCATCCAGAAGGCGAGGTCAGTACAGGTGCATCACGGCCTGTTCACCCCGCTATCATCCAGAAGGCGAGGTCAGTACAGGTGCATCACTGCCTGTTCACCCCGCTATCATCCAGAAGGCGAGGTCAGTACAGGTGCATCACTGCCTGTTCACCCCGCTATCATCCAGAAGGCGAGGTCAGTACAGGTGCATCACTGCCTGTTCACCCCGCTATCATCCAGAAGGCGAGGTCAGTACAGGTGCATCACTGCCTGTTCACCCCGCTATCATCCAGAAGGCGAGGTCAGTACAGGTGCATCACTGCCTGTTCACCCCGCTATCATCCAGAAGGCGAGGTCAGTACAGGTGCATCACTACCTGTTCACCCCGCTATCATCCAGAAGGCGAGGTCAGTACAGGTGCATCACTACCTGTTCACCCCGCTATCATCCAGAAGGCGAGGTCAGTACAGGTGCATCACTACCTGTTCACCCCGCTATCATCCAGAAGGCGAGGTCAGTACAGGTGCATCACTACCTGTTCACCCCTCTATCATCCAGAAGGCGAGGTCAGTACAGGTGCATCACTACCTGTTCACCCCGCTATCATCCAGAAGGCGAGGTCAGTACAGGTGCATCACTACCTGTTCACCCCGCTATCATCCAGAAGGCGAGGTCAGTACAGGTGCATCACTACCTGTTCACCCCGCTATCATCCAGAAGGCGAGGTCAGTACAGGTGCATCACTACCTGTTCACCCCGCTATCATCCAGAAGGCGAGGTCAGTACAGGTGCATCACTACCTGTTCACCCCTCTATCATCCAGAAGGCGAGGTCAGTACAGGTGCATCACTACCTGTTCACCCCACTATCATCCAGAAGGCGAGGTCAGTACAGGTGCATCACTGCCTGTTCACCCCGCTATCATCCAGAAGGCGAGGTCAGTACAGGTGCATCACTACCTGTTCACCCCGCTATCATCCAGAAGGCGAGGTCAGTACAGGTGCATCACTACCTGTTCACCCCGCTATCATCCAGAAGGCGAGGTCAGTACAGGTGCATCACTGTCTGTTCACCCCTCTATCATCCAGAAGGCGAGGTCAGTACAGGTGCATCACTACCTGTTCACCCCGCTATCATCCAGAAGGCGAGGTCAGTACAGGTGCATCACTGCCTGTTCACCCCGCTATCATCCAGAAGGCGAGGTCAGTACAGGTGCATCACTACCTGTTCACCCCGCTATCATCCAGAAGGCGAGGTCAGTACAGGTGCATCACTACCTGTTCACCCCTCTATCATCCAGAAGGAGAGGTCAGTACAGGTGCATCACTGCCTGTTCACCCCGCTATCATCCAGAAGGCGAGGTCAGTACAGGTGCATCACTACCTGTTCACCCCGCTATCATCCAGAAGGCGAGGTCGGTACAGGTGCATCAAAGCTGGGACAGAGAGACTGAATAACAGCTTCCATCAAGGTCATCAGACTTAAATATCCATCACTAGCCGGCTACCACTCGGTTACTCAACCCTGCACCTTTGAGACTGCTGCCCTATATACATAGACATGGAATCACTGGCCACTTCAATAATGTTTACATACTGCTTTGCTCATCTCATATGTATATACTGTATTGTATTCTACTGTATTTTAGTCAATGCCACTCCGACATTGCTCATCCTAATATTTATATATTTCTTTATTCTATTTTACATTTGTGTATTGTTAGATACTACTGCACTGTTGGAGCTAGGAACACAAGCATTTCACTACACAACAATAACACTTGCTAAGAATGTGTGTATGTGACCAATAAAGTTTGATTTGAATAGTTAGTCCGGGTAGTTATTTGGTTATCTGCATTAACCCTTTCTGCACCAACTCTTTTGACTCATCACATACGATGCGGTTACTGTTTATTATCTATCCTGTTGCCTAGTCACTTTATTCATAGTTGTATGTACACTACATCAGTAAAAGTATGTAGACACCTCTCATTCCAAAACCATTCATATTAATGCACAGAATAAATATTGAATGTCATTGTATGCTGTAGCATTAAGATTTCACTTCACTGGAACTAAGGGGCCTGAACCATGAAAAACAGCCCCGGACCATTATTCCTCCACCAAACTTTACAGTTGGAACTATGCATTGGGGCAGGTAGTGTTCTCCTGGCATTAGCCAAACCCAGATTTGTTCATCGGACTGCCATATGGGGAAGGGTGATTCATCACGCCAGAGAACGCGTTTCCACTGCTCCAGAGTCCAATGGCGGTGAGCTTTACACCACTCCAGCCGACGCTTGGCATTGCACATGGTTATCTTAGGCTTGTGTGCGGCTGCTCGGCCATGGAAAACAATTTCATAAAGCTCTCGACAAACAGTTCTTGTGCAGACGTTGCTTCCAGAGGCAGTTTGGAACTCAGTGGTGAGTGTTGCACTCGGCGGTACTGTTCTTTGAGCTTGTGTTGCTTACCACTTTGCGGCAGAGCCGTTGTTGCTCCTAGACCTTTCTACTTCACAGCACTTAGTTCACGGGGGCAGTCTAACAGAAATTTGACAAACTGACTTGTTGGAAAGGTGGCATCCTATGACAGTGCCACGTTGAACGTCACTGAGATCTTCAGTAATGCCATTCTACTGCCAATGTTTGTCTATGGAGATTGCATGGCGGTGTGCTCGATTTTATACACCTGTCAGCAACAGGGGTGTGGCTGAAATAGCCAAATCCACTAATTTGAAGGGGTGTCCACATACTTTTGTATATATAGTGTACATATCTACCTCAAATATCTTGTACATCCACTCAGTACTGGTACCCCGTGTATATAGCCAAGTGATCATTAGTCATTGTGTAGTTATTCCTTATGTTATTTTTCTATTTACACCCCCCCCCCTTGTAAGCATTTCACTTTTAGTCTACACTTGTTGTTTTTCAAAGCCTGTGACAAATACAAATTTGATGATTTGTACGGAATGGGACAGAGCCTTACCCAGACTTTGGTTTTTTGACTGCCCCAGTGCTGGTGGTCTGGGTGGGTCCGAGGCTGCTGTGGAACCCGGAGGCATCCACCTGGATTGCATCCTCTTCCCGCAGAGCATCCTCCAACGCTGCTGCTACCGTGGGCGCTATGACCGGCTCCTCATACTCCTTAGTGGTCCGAGCAGGCAGGTCCATCTCCAGCATCAGGATATTCTCAGCCTGGTGAAACAGACAGAGGGGGGGGGGGCTGCTACCACTCAGAGGCCGAGGTGTGAGTCACAGTCAACAGGGACAGAGAGAGGGGAGAAGACAGAGGGACAGAGAGAGGGGAGAAGACAGAGGGACAGAGAGAGGGGAGAAGACAGAGGGACAGAGAGAGGGGAGAAGACAGAGGGACAGAGAGAGGGGAGAAGACAGAGGGACAGAGAGAGGGGAGAAGACAGAGGGACAGAGAGAGGGGAGAAGACAGAGGGACAGAGAGAGGGGAGAAGACAGAGGGACAGAGAGAGGGGAGAAGACAGAGGGACAGAGAGAGGGGAGAAGACAGAGGGACAGAGAGAGGGGAGAAGACAGAGGGACAGAGAGAGGGGAGAAGACAGAGGGACAGAGAGAGGGGAGAAGACAGAGGGACAGAGAGAGGGGAGAAGACAGAGGGACAGAGAGAGGGGAGAAGACAGAGGGACAGAGAGAGGGGAGAAGACAGAGGGACAGAGAGGAGGGAGAAGACAGAGGGACAGAGACCAGAGGGATGGACAGGGAGGAGAGGGACAGAGACCAGAGGGATGGACAGGGAGGAGAGGGACAGAGAGCAGAGGGATGGACAGGGAGGAGAGGGACAGAGAGCAGAGGGAGGGGAGAGGGACAGAGAGCAGAGGGAGGGGCAGAGGGACAGAGAGCAGAGGGAGGGGCAGAGGCACAGAGAGAGGAGAGAAGACAGAGGGACAGAGACCAGAGGGATGGACAGAGGGACAGAGAGCAGAGGGAGGGACAGAGAGCAGAGGGAGGGACAGAGAGCAGAGGGAGGGACAGAGAGCAGAGGGAGGGACAGAGAGCAGAGGGAGGGACAGAGAGCAGAGGGAGGGACAGAGAGCAGAGGGAGGGACAGAGAGCAGAGGGAGGGACAGAGAGCAGAGGGAGGGACAGAGAGCAGAGGGAGGGACAGAGAGCAGAGGGAGGGACAGAGAGCAGAGGGAGGGACAGAGAGCAGAGAGCAGAGGGAGGGGAGAGGGAGGGGAGAGCAGAGGGAGGGGAGAGGGAGGGGAGAGCAGAGGGAGGGGAGAGGGAGGGGAGAGCAGAGGGAGGGGAGAGCAGAGGGAGGGCAGAGCAGAGGGAGGGCAGAGGGAGGGGAGAGCAGAGGGAGGGGAGAGGGAGGGGAGAGCAGAGGGAGGGGAGAGGGAGGGGAGAGCAGAGGGAGGGGAGAGCAGAGGGAGGGGAGAGGGAGGGGAGAGGGAGGGGAGAGCAGAGGGAGGGGAGAGGGAGGGGAGAGAGGGGAGAGGGAGGGGAGAGCAGAGGGAGGGGAGAGGGAGGGGAGAGCAGAGGGAGGGGAGAGGGAGGGGAGAGCAGAGGGAGGGGAGAGGGAGGGGAGAGCAGAGGGAGGGGAGAGGGAGGGGAGAGCAGAGGGAGGGGAGAGGGAGGGGAGAGCAGAGGGAGGGGAGAGGGAGGGGAGAGCAGAGGGAGGGGAGAGGGAGGGGAGAGCAGAGGGAGGGGAGAGGGAGGGGAGAGCAGAGGGAGGGGAGAGGGAGGGGAGAGCAGAGGGAGAGCAGAGGGGAGAGCAGAGGGAGGGGAGAGCAGAGGGAGGGGAGAGCAGAGGGAGGGGAGAGGGAGGGGAGAGCAGAGGGAGGGGAGAGGGAGGGGAGAGCAGAGGGAGGGGAGAGGGAGGGGAGAGGGAGGGGAGAGCAGAGGGAGGGGAGAGGGAGGGGAGAGCAGAGGGAGGGGAGAGGGAGGGGAGAGCAGAGGGAGGGGAGAGGGAGGGGAGAGCAGAGGGAGGGGAGAGCAGAGGGAGGGGAGAGCAGAGGGAGGGGAGAGCAGAGGGAGGGGAGAGCAGAGGGAGGGGAGAGCAGAGGGAGGGGAGAGCAGAGGGAGGGGAGAGCAGAGGGAGGGGAGAGCAGAGGGAGGGGAGAGCAGAGGGAGGGGAGAGCAGAGGGAGGGGAGAGCAGAGGGAGGAGAGAGCAGAGGGAGGGGAGAGGGAGGGGAGAGCAGAGGGAGGGGAGAGGGAGGGGAGAGCAGAGGGAGGGGAGAGGAAGGGGAGAGCAGAGGGAGGGGAGAGCAGAGGGAGAGCAGAGGGAGGGGAGAGCAGAGGGAGAGCAGAGGGAGGGGAGAGCAGAGGGAGGGGAGAGCAGAGGGAGGGGAGAGCAGAGGGAGGGGAGAGCAGAGGGAGGGGAGAGCAGAGGGAGGGGAGAGCAGAGGGAGGGGAGAGCAGAGGGAGGGGAGAGCAGAGGGAGGGGAGAGCAGAGGGAGGGGAGAGCAGAGGGAGGGGAGAGCAGAGGGAGGGGAGAGCAGAGGGAGGGGAGAGCAGAGGGAGGGGAGAGCAGAGGGAGGGGAGAGCAGAGGGAGGGGAGAGCAGAGGGAGGGGAGAGGGAGGAGAGAGCAGAGGGAGGGGAGAGGGAGGGGAGAGCAGAGGGAGGGGAGAGGGAGGGGAGAGCAGAGGGAGGGGAGAGGGAGGGGAGAGCAGAGGGAGGGGAGAGGGAGGGGAGAGCAGAGGGAGGGGAGAGCAGAGGGAGGGGAGAGCAGAGGGAGGGGAGAGGGAGGGGAGAGCAGAGGGAGGGGAGAGGGAGGGGAGAGCAGAGGGAGGGGAGAGGGAGGGGAGAGCAGAGGGAGGGGACAAGACAGAGGGACAGAGAGCAGAGGCAGGGGAGGGGAGAGGGAGGGACAGAGAGCAGAGGCAGGGGAGGGGAGAGGGAGGGACAGAGAGCAGAGGCAGGGGAGGGGAGAGGGAGGGACAGAGAGCAGAGGGAGGGGGGGGGAGAGGGAGGGACAGAGAGCAGAGGGAGGGGAGGGGAGAGGGAGGGACAGAGAGCAGAGGGAGGGGAGAGGGAGGGACAGAGCGCAGAGGGAGGGGAGAGGGAGGGACAGAGCGCAGAGGGAGGGGAGAGGGAGGGACAGAGCGCAGAGGGAGGGGAGAGGGAGGGACAGAGCGCAGAGGGAGGGGAGAGGGAGGGACAGAGCGCAGAGGGAGAGGGAGGGACAGAGAGCAGAGGGAGGGGAGAGGGAGGGACAGAGCGCAGAGGGAGGGGAGAGGGACAGAGAGAATAAAGAAGATCATACCTTGTATCTGACATCAGCCCTTATCACCATGGAGGTGCGGGAGTGCTGGCTCAGGGGTCTTCTGTAGCCCACCGCTGACACTGGCCTGGTCATCATCTGCTGGTCACTGAGAGAGAGTTATCAAAAAGACAGCCATATCATTTGTTATGAGGGTTATCAAAAAGGCATACAAATTGTATGTGTTCCTTCCTACACAAGGGATTTGCCAACCACTTAGGTCAAACCCTGTACATGTATGCATTATTGCAGCATGTTCTGTACGCATATTTGACCATGTGTATATCTAACTACTACTGCATAATTCATTTGCACATACTTCTCTATGCGTGTGATGGGACGCATCTTCCAGTGGTCGTCCTCCTCGTCCAAGAACGCCCTGTTCACAAGCTTATTCTTCTCCTCCACGGGGATGAAGTTCTCAATGATGAGATGCCTGGCAGACAGAATAACAAGGTCACCTCTTAACGGCCTGAGGATACTAACATTGATAACAGGAGGATGCCTAGGCAGTCATGGGGGGGGGGGGGGGGGAGGGGGGGAACCGCAGTATAATACCTAATCTAGAACAACTCTCCATGTTCCTTCCTGATATTCAAGGCCAAATCCAGGTCAAAGCTAAATCACTCATGTTTATTCCAGGAATGTGCTCATTGTCAGAGGGGAACAACCAAAATAGACTACATTGATCTTTTTATATATATATATATGTATATGTGTGTGTATATATGTGTGTGTATATATGTGTGTGTATATATGTGTGTGTGTATATATGTGTGTGTATGTATGTATGTATGTATGTATGTATGTATGTATGTGTGTGTGTGTGTGTGTGTGTGTGTGTGTGTGTGTGTGTGTGTGTGTGTGTGTGTGAGAAATGAGAGATGTGTGCTGGTTGGTGGCCTGGCAGGGTCCATACTTGAGTTTGAGATCCCTGGTCAACTCATTCTGGGTCTGCTCCAGCTCCTGTCTCTCCTTGCTGTGCAACTCCTGGACCTCATAGATCTCAGTTTTCACTGCCTGTAGCTTCGCAAAAAGCTGAGGGGAGAAAAATCAGAGGTATAATGAGGCAGAGAGCACAAGAGGAGAAGAAAACACCATGGTTTCAGTGTAACAAACAAACGTACCAAGCGCCAAGGAAACCTGAGCACATTGTGCATGCCACAATCGCCTTTTAACTCTAGTAAACTGACAACATAAAGGACACTTTTCTATGGAATCAAATGCACTATTTTGATACAGTTCCTCATCGACCTTTTTCAGCTTCTTTGTCTTGACGTCTACTTCCTGTTGTAGAGAGCTGTATGTCTCCTTCAACTCCAGGGTCTCCTCGTCACGATTCTCCACCTGCTGTTGCATCTCCCTCTCTCTGCGTTTCTACACACACACACACGTCCTCTCAGTAAGAAGGGCAAGGATGTGTAATCCCACAAAGAACACTACTCACATAAATAATTGAACTCTTCCCATCAGATGGCAAATCAATTCTATTAAGTGTTCAATTCTCTCCATTAATAAAAGTCAATCCATACATATTACCTGTTCAGCGATTTCCTGTCTCTTCTGTTCGAGGATCCTTTGTTGTTCATTGGTGTGGTCCACGATGTTCTTCCCGCCCATCAGAAGCTTACTCTCCATCGCCTGGGAGAGGACACAAGAGGTGTGAGGGAAACACACAAAATAGCAGTCAAAAGTTTGGACACACCTACTCATTCAAGGGTTTTTGTTATTTAAAACTATTTTCTACATTGTAGAATAATAGTGAAGACATTAAAACATGGAATCGTGTAGTAAACAAAAAAAAGTTTTTAAAAAAGTAAAAAAAGTGTTAAACACATTCTGCAAAGTAGCCACCCTTTGCCTTGATGACAGCTTTGCACACACTGCATTCTCTCAACCAGTTTCACCTGGAATGCTTTTCCAACAGCCTTGAAGGAGTTCCCACATATGCTGAGCACTTCTTGGCTGCTTTTCCTTTACTCTGTGGTCAAACTCATCCCAAAGCATCTCAATTGGGTTGAGGTCAGGTGATTGTGAAGGCCAGGTCATCTGATGCAGCACTCCATCACTCTCCTTCTTGGTCATATAGCCATTACGCAGCCTGGATGCATGTTGGGTATTTGTCCTGTTGAAAAACAAATGATAGTGGGACTAAGCGCGAACCAGATGGGATGGCGTATCGCTGCAGAATGCTGTGGTAGCCATGCTGGTTAAGTGTGCCTTGAATTCTAAATAAATCACAGACAGTGTCACCAGCAAAGCACCCCCCCCACCATCACACCTCCTCCTCCTCCTCCATGCTTTGCGGTGAGAACCACACAAGCGGAGATCATCCGTTCACCTACTCTGCATCTCACAAAGACACGGCAGTTGGAACCAAAAATCTCAAATTTGGACTCATCAGACCAAAGGACAGATTTCCACTAGTCTAATGTCCATTGCTCGTGTTTCTTGGCCCAAGCAAGTCTCTTATTATTATTTGGTTTCTTTGCAGAAATTCGACCATGAAGGCCTGATTCACGCAGTCTCCTCTGAACAGTTGATGTTGAGATGTGTCTGTTACGAGAACTGTGAAGCATTTATGCAATTTCTGAGGCTGGTAACTCTAATGAACTTATCCTCTGCAGCAGAGGCAACTCTGGGTCTTCCTTTCCTGTGGTGGTCCTCATGAGAGCCAGCTTCATCATAGCGCTTGATGATTTTTGCGACTGCACTTGAAGAAACTTTTAAAGTTCTTGAAATTGTCCACATTGACTGACCTTCATATCTTAAAGTAATGATGGAATGTCATATCTCTTTGCTTATTTGAGCTGTTCTTGCCATAATATGGACTTGGTCTTTTACCAAATAGGGCTATCATCTGTATACCACCCCTACCATGTCACAACACAACTGATTGACTCAAACGCATTAAGGCAAGAAATTCCACAAATTAACTTTTAAGAAGGCACACCTGTTAATTAAAATGCATTCCAGGTGCCTACCTCATGAAGCTGGTTGAGAGAATGCCAAGAGTGTGCAAAGCTGTCATCAAGGCAAAGGGTGGCTACTTTGAATATCATTTTTATTTAATTTGTTTAAAACTTCTTTGGTTACTACATGATTCTATAGTTGAGGTCTCCACTATTATTCTACAAAGTAGAAAATAGTACAAATAAAGAAAAACCCTTGAATGAGTAGATGTGTCCAAACTTTTGCCGGGTACTGTATAGAATGAAAAAGAGAATGTTGGGGTGAAAAGGACCAGAATGTAGTCTCCTCACCTTGACTTTGGCAGTCAGCATCTCGCCTGCCTCCTGCTCCTTTTTCAGGGCGTCCATCTTCCTCTCCTTCTCCATTAGCAGCCTCTGTTTCTCCTCCGCCACCAGACTGTGATCCTCCATGATGGCCTTCCGCTCCCTCTCCAACTTCTCCTGCTGTACACGCCAATAATCTGCACCCACTTTATCAGATGGTTCTACACCATCATCATCCTCCTCAGTCTCTCCATCCTCTGTGTCCTCTTCTAGTTCATCCCCAGCTTCTCCAACCCCCCTCTTCTTCTTCTTCCCTGAGCGTTTCTCTAACTGCTCTTTGAGCCGAGCAATCTCTTCCTGGAACTCCCTGAGCAGAGCATCTTTAGGGTCCTCGTTGACGCGGGGCTTGTTCTTAATGTTCTTGGCCCGGTTTGAGTAGCGTAACGTGGTCAGTGTTTCCTCCACGTTGTAAGAGGCTGGTCCGATGTTAGCCACCATGACTGTGCGGGCATTGCCCCCCAGGGAGTCCTGTAGCAGGCGGGTGAGCTTGGAGTCGCGGTAGGGGATGTGGGTACTCCTGCCGTCCACTAGGGCAGAGATGACATTCCCCAAGGCTGACAGGGACAGGTTAATCTTGGTGGCTTCCTTCAGGCGCTCTCCTTGGGCTCCTGTCTTGGTCTGCCTCTCACTGCCAGCCAGGTCCACCAGGTTCAGTTTGCCCACTCGAATGTGGTTCTCTCCGTCGACGCCCAGCTCGCTGCACTCGATGGTAATGACGAAAATGGCATGTGATCGGGAGCTGTGCTCGTTCATATTGGTGGAGCCCACCGAGCGGTTCTGGTTCCCCACGTTCATGACGTGCTCTATTTCTCGTACGCTCTTAGTGACGAAGGAGGACAGGTCCTTGACGTATACACCTGTATCTGGCCTCTCTTTCAGCTCCAGCCGGCGGGACTGGTCCTTGGACAGCAGGTCCCTGATCTCCTCCTGGTAGATCTCCAGGTACGAGGCCCTCACCAGGTACTGCTGGTTCTGGGAGCGGGAGATGTGTGTGAAGACGTGCTCAAAGGAATTGGGGATTACACCCCTTCTCTCTGGGTCATTGCGCACCCCCTCCATAGTGTAGGTCTTTCCTGTACCTGTCTGGCCGTATGCAAATATGGTCCCATTGAAACCAAGCAAAACGGAGTCTACCAGGGGCCTGAAGGTTTCATCATAGAGATCTACCTGTTTGGAGTTCCAGTCGTACACAGAGTCAAATGTAAAGACCTTGGGGTGTTCGTGGGCTGCAGCCCCCCGGGGGTTTCGCACGGCCACCTGGCCCAGCTTCACATCCACCTGCACCACCCTCTCAAAGTTGGCTGCCCGCTCCTTCTCATTCATGGGTCGACAGCGGACCACCACCTTGACTGACTCTCTGGTCTTAGACATCGTGACGGTCCCCAGACAAATTGGCCTTGTCCCCCTGGCTTGTGTTTCTTTCCTTCAAGTATTGTACAGAGTCAAGAGTTCACAATATCAGAGATGCCAGCATCAGAACCTGTAAAAATGTATATTTTTTTAAACACATATGATTATTTTCAAATAGCTATTGCCAACACGATTAGTTCATGTTTTTTTCTGTGATCATGAAGAACTTTGTGCACTGTGCATCAAACTAGCTTCCTGGCTACAACGTTTTCAGACGGATAGCTAGCAGCTACACTACATGGCTAAGAGTATGTGGACACCTGCTTGTTGAACTTCTCATTCCAAAATCATGGTCATTAATATGGAGTTGGCCTCCACTCTTCTGGGAAGGCTTTCCACCAGATGATGGAACATTGCTGCGAGGATGTGCTTCCATTCAGCCACAACAGCATTAGTGAGGTCAGGCACTGATGTTGGGGGATTAGGCCTGGCTTGCAGTCAGCGTTCCAATTAATTACAAAAGGTGTTCGATGGGGTTGAGGTCAGGGCTCTGTGCAGTTAAGTTCTTCCACACCAATATCAACAAATATTTTCTGTATGGACCTTGCTTTGTGTACAGAGGAATTGTTATTGTGCTGATTTAGCTTCCAGAGGCAGTTTAGAACTTGGTAGTGAGTGTTGCAACTGAGGACAGACTATTATTTAGCTTGTGTGAACTTGTGGCCTACCACTTTGCGGCTGAGCCGTTGTTGCTCCTAAACATTTCCACTTCACAATAACAGCACTTACAGTTGACCGGGGCAGCTCTAGCAGGGCAGAAATTTGACAAAGTGACTTGTTGGATAGGTAGCATCCTATGAAGGTGACACATTGAAAGTCACCGAGCTCTTCAGTAAGGCCAGTCTACTTCAAATGTTTGTCTATGGAGAATGCATGGCTGTGTGCTGGATTTTATACACCAGCCAGCAACGTTTTTAATTTATTTAACTAGGCAAGTCAGTTAAGAAAAAATATATAATTTACAATGACGGCCTACCTCGGCTAAACCTTAACGACACTGGGCAAATTGTGCACTGCCCTATGGGACTCCCAATCACAGTCGGTTGTGATACAGCCTGGAATCAAACCAGGGACACCTCTAGCACTGAGATGCAGTGCCTTAGACAGCTGCGCCCCTCGGGAGCTGAAATAGCTGAATCCACTTATTTAAAGGGGTGTCCACATACTTTTGGCAATGTAGTGTAGTTAGCAAGCTAAAAAACAACACAGCTGGCCGGCGACGTTTAGCTAGCTAGCAGCTTGAGCTTTCAGTTACACTGCTAGCTAACTGGTTAATAAAACTAGGCAAGAACACAACATAGAATTAGGTTAGTTAAACTAGTTACTGTAGTTAACGTTAAGTAATTTCGTTAGCAAAACGTTGAAAAGGCATGAGTTATTGGCACACACAAAGTCATGTTAGCTTGGCAAACTAGCTAGATAGTTATCGGGCAGTGTTCACTAGTGAAAGCGTCGGAATATCTCAACTCTGGTACTTCCGATACTAGCTAGCTAACGTTAGTTGATTGACGGTAACAAGCTAGCTAGCCAGTTCATCGCTGTGCACAGGCAAAATAACAAAATTGTCAAAGACTTTTCGGTTTGCTAATTCTGGCAATTATAGCAACAATAAGATATCTAGCTAACAAATAGCAGATCATGTTCACATCATCCGGAAACAGATTAGAAAATGTGATTTTGCTAACCAGCTCGTTTACAAAGAACCGGGACAGCACCCCAACAACCTCGATCGGACGGCCTAGCAACGGAAAAGAACACATCCTTTCTCAGAAAGGGCAGTAGACAAGACAGTGCAGTTCGATGATGGGAGGCATCTCCTTGTGCAGTTTACGAGAACAAGCACACAATTAAGGTGAAACTCAGTGACATTGTTAACTAGCTATAATGCAAGATCCATGACAACATTAACATTGTCCGCTAGTTACCAGTCAATCCAGTGCTTCCACCCAGTCAGCCATTAGAGCAGCCGTCCTTGCATCCCAGAAAAGTGTCCCGGATGGAGAGGTGCCGGTTATGGCTTTTAACATCGCAGCCAATCGGTGTCTTTGTCCTGTTATGTAACAGCTAAAGACCTCTTCCTCATAATAAATTGGAACAAATGTATCGTACAAAATCGTGTCAATATAACTTGGGACATTTTTATTCCAAAAAATGCATAGAGAAATTGAACATCTAAAAAGTGAGGACATGCATTAATTGGTTTAGGCTACAGACATGTATCACCAGTGAAGCCTGAATCTTTTCCATGTATCTGTACTGTGCACACGCAGGAAGCTCAGTCATCACATTTCAGGGTTAATGCATAAATGCCATGTTCCCAGTCATTTTCATCAAAGAGTAATAATACAACTAGTTAGTAGGTACAAAGCTTCAAAACTGAAAGAAAACATCAGAAACAGTCACAGTAATCATGTTGTACACAAGTATAGTAAACATTTACTCTTGGCCTTATTAGAGCACATTACAAGAATGTATGAGGAAGACTGTCAACCTCCCACTATAACTAGTATCTGCAGGATCCGTTACTGCACTCCTGAGAGGGTTATTTTACACCCTCATCCACCAGGTCCCATTTACGCAGTATTAAAGAAGAAAGGTAAGACAGGGACATTACACTGGAAGTCTTCTCCACCCAGGGTTCAACAGGGTGAACTGAGATTCTGCTAACTTGGGGGTGGCAGGTAGCCTAGTGGTTAGAGCGTTGGGCAAGTAACCCGAAATGTTGCGAGAGCGAATCCGATTGCTGATAAGGTAAAAATCTGTCGTTCTAAACCACCCACGGTTCCTTGGCTGTCATTATGAATTTGTTCTCCCAAAATAAAGGAAACGCTTGAGTAAATGAGGGATACAAAGTATATTGAAAGCAGGCGCTTCCACACAGGTGTGGTGCCTGGGTAATTAACATCTGGTCGTTTATAAATAAATAAAAAAGCTGGGTAGGCCATTGTTTTGGCTACGCCCCCATAGGATGACAATGAGGCAGTGGTTTGATGAAAATGTAAACCATATGCCATGGCTGTCTCAGTCACCAGATCTCAACCCAATTGAACAGTTATGGGAGATTCTGGATCGGTGCCTGAGACGGTGTTTTGTTGATGGTGGTGGAAAACGCTAAATTGGGGAAAAATGGTGCCCTTCAATAGAGTTCCAGACACTTGTAGAATCTATGCCGAGGTGCATTGAAGCTGTTCTGGCTCGTGCCGTATTAAGCCGTCGTTGGTTTTTCAGCAGTTACTTGTTTATAGCTGTGGCTATAAATCAAATAGCATTTTATTGGTCACATACACATGGTTAGCAGATGTTAATGCGAGTGTAGCGAAATGCTTGTGCTTCTAGTTCTAACCATGCAGTAATATCTAACAAGTAATCTAACAATTTCACAACTACCTTATACACACACACACGTGTAAAGAAATGAATAAGAATATGTACATATAAATATATGGGTGAGAGATGGCTGAACAGTAGAGTACAGTATATACATATGAGATGCGTAATGTAGGGTATGTAAACATTATATAAAGTGGCATTGTTTAAAGTGACTAGTGATACATTTATTACATCCAATTATTAATTATTAAAGTGGCTAGAGATTTGAGTCAGTATGTTGGCAGCAGCCACTCAATGTTAGTGATGGCTGTTTAACAGTCTGGTGGCCTTGAGATAGAAGCTGTTTTTCAGTCTCTCGGTCCCTGCTTTGATGCACCTGTACTGACCTCGCCTTCTGGATGTAAGCGGGGTGAACAGGCAGTGGTTCGGGTGGTTGTTGTCGAAGACCTTTTTGGCCTTCCTGTGACATCGGGTGGTGTAGGTGTCCTGGAGGCCAGGTAGTTTGCCCCCGGTGATGCGTTGTGCAGCATAGAGGGTATTGCGGAAAATTTTTATTTTTATGTAACCTTTATTTAACTAGGCAAATCAGTTAAGAACAAATTCTTATTTACAATGACGACCTACCCCAGCCAAACCCAGGCGACGCTGGGCCAATTGGGCGCCGCCCTATGGGACTCCCAATCATAGCCGGATGTGATGCAGCCTGGATTGTTGATGCTATGAAGAGTATAATAATGTAATGTATACAGCGTGTGTAATAATGCTACTGATAATGCTACTGCTTGTTTAATAGCGGTGGTGTTGTGGAGGGTAAACACAACTTCATTATTTTGCGATCGGGTTCAGCTGAAAAAATGGGAGCTTGACTTTATTCACTGCGAACGGTGATCAGAGTTTACTAAAAACATTTTAATCACTACATCACTGTAATAGTGAGTGTGGAGTACAAGATCACATTCCCACACTGCAATGTCCTCCTCCTCACCCAAGATTCAAAAGCCATTCTAAAATTCTAAAAGCAATTTGTCATGGACTACCCAGGAAGGGCAGATCTTCACAGCTCGTCTTGCTTGTTAAAATTTTCCAGCGTAGTCCATTCCCAAAGAAAGACGACGACGGAGCATGGACATCACGGTCTCGTTTGACAAAAGCAGGAAGAGGATGACACAATTCCCAACGAAGTGGTCAGACTGGCTTAGGATGTACAAGTCCATCTGGGCCAAGTCTGGCTTGAAGCTCACCACCTTCACCTGGGCACGGACAGAAACAACGATACACTGAATATAGCAGTATGCAAACAAAGCATGTTTACCAGCAGCGCAACACCTGTGTAAAATGGATGTACTGGGTATTTGTATTTATTTTTACTGACAAAGAACATCCAATCGATCACTCCAAGCTCACCTTATTGGAAGAACTTTTGGATCTCAGCGAGGTGGGACTGTGGCGATGTAAATAACGTGTAGAGCTTCTCTTGACCCAGAGCTTGAGGGCCGGGCGGATCTCAGCGAGGTGGGACTGTGGTGATGTAAACAGAACGGGTAGAGGTTCTCTTGACCCAGAGCTTGAGGGCCGGGCGGATCTCAGCGAGGTGGGACTGTGGTGATGTAAACAGAACGGGTAGAGGTTCTCTTGACCCAGAGCTTGAGGGCCGGGCGGATCTCAGCGAGGTGGGACTGTGGTGATGTAAACAGAATGGGTAGAGGTTCTCTTGACCCAGAGCTTGAGGTCCCGGCAGATCTCAACCAGATCCGGGAAGCACATGGTCATGGTGTTATAACCCATGGTCATGCTTTACCGACTGAGCCACACGGACCAAGTGTGTGTATTTGTGTGTTCCCAGCTCATCCAACCAGAGCCAATCCTCAGCTGTACGCCCACATATGGCCTGGGTAGCGATGTGGTTCCTCTTCCTGTCCCGCTCTCCTACACTACATACTGCTGCAGACCCAAATACTCCTGTATCACAGGGAACTGAGCTGGGGCACCAGGACAGAGCCAGGACAGGGCACCAGGACAGGGCCAGGACAGGGCGCTCTGATGGAGGGAACCTGCACATGGAGGACATGAAAAGGGGAAGCAAATTGGGACTGCAGTTAAAAATTAGCCAGCTGGCTAAAACGGGCACTTCTATAGTCATATTGAATAATGGGCACTATCCTTGTAAAAATACATTTCAATTAATACATTTCTTATGGTATTTATTATGTTATACCACCAGTAAGTTAAGCCTAAATCATGCTCATGTTTCACTAATAGGACAGCTATTTACTGTGTATCCAGTGAGGTAGGTGGTAGGAACTGAAGGACAAGCCACCAAACAAGACAGACCTGTCAGACTCCAATCCTACATGGTCACAAAATAGAAAGGATGTCCCATCCTGATAAATACAGACAGTGACGTTTCAGAAACCACCATGAGGGAGGCTTTACAAGACATTTATACCAGATCCAACTGTTTTCATCATGTGGTAAACATAAATATACTGAAATAGAAAACGCAACATGCAACAATTCTAATATTTTACTGAGTTACAGTTCATATAAAAAGGCAATCAATCAACTGAAATAAATTATTTTAGGTCCTAATCTATGGATTTCACATGACTGGGAATACAGATATGCATCAGTTGGACACAAATACCTTGAAAAGGGTTAGGGACGTGGATCATTAAACCAGTCAGTATCTGGTGTGACCACCATTTTCCTCATGCAGCGTGACATTACCTTCGCATTGAATTGATCAGACTGTTGATTGTGGCCTGTGAAATGTTGTCCTAATACTCTTCAATGGCTGTGTGAAGTTGCTGGATATTGGCGGGAACTGGAACACGCTGTCGTACATGTTTGGGATGCTCTGAATCAACATGCTCAAACGGTGACATGTCTGGTGAGTACGCAGGCCATGGAAGAACTGGGACATTTTCAGCATCCAGGAATTGTGTACAGATCCTTGCGACATGGGGCTGTGCAATATCATGGTGAAACATGAGGTGATGGCGGGCGAATGAATGGCACAACAATGGAACTCAGGATCTCATCAGAGTATCTCGGGACATTCAAATTGCCATAGATATAATGTAATTGTGTTCATTGTCCGTAGCTAAAACCTGTCCATACCTTAAACCTCACCGCCACCATGGGTCACTCTGTTCACAACGCTGACATCAGCAAACGACACCCTACACGTGGTCTGTGGTTGGGAGGCCGGTTGGACGTACTGCCAAACACCAGTCTCAACGTCAACAGTGAAGAGGCGACTCCGGCATGCTGGCCTTCTAGGCAGAGTTGCAAAGAAAAAGCCATATCTCAGATTGGCCAATGAAAAGAAAAGATTAACACAGAAGAACACAGACACTGGACAGAGGAACTCTGCCTAGAAGGCCAGCGCCCCGGAGTCGCCTCTTCACTGTTGATGTTGAGACAGGTGTTTTGCGGGTGCTATTTAATGAAGCTGCCAGTTGAGGACTTGTGAGGCGTCTGTTTCTCAAACTAGACTCTAATGTACTTGTCCTATTGCTCAGTTGTGCACCGGGGCCTCCCACTCCTCTTTCTATTCTGGTTAGAAACAGTTTGCGCTGTTCTGTGAAGGGAGTAGTACACAGCGCTGTACGAGATCTTCAGTTTCTTGGCAATTTCTCGCACGGAATAGCCTTCATTTCTCAGAACAAGAATAGACTGATGAGTTTCAGAAGAAAGGTATTTGTTTCTGGTTATTTTGAGCCTATAATTGAACCCACAAATGCTGATGCTCCAGATACTCAACTAGTCTAAAGGCCAGTTGTATTGCTTCTTTAAAATCATAACAGTTTTCAGCTGTGCTAGCACAATTGCAAAAGGGTTTTCTAATGATCAATTATCCTTTTCAAATGATAAACTTGGATTAGCTAACACAACGTGCCATTGGAACACAGGAGTGATGGTTGCTGATAATGGTTCTCTGTACACCTATGTAGATATTCCATTTATTTTTTTATCTGCCGTTTCCAGCTACAATAGTTATTTACAACATTAATGTCTAAACAAGGACATCTCCCCAAACTTTTGAACGGTAGTGTATGTAAACTAATTTGTGCACAAAATTTGAGAAATTTGTTTTTTTCTGCTTATGGAACATGTCTGGTATCTTTTATTTCAGCTCATGAAACATGGGACCAACACTTCCCATGTTCCAATGATATTTTTGTTAAGTATAGACGGCATGGGAGAGATGTGTAGGTAAATACAGTTATAGTAACAGTCCACCAGGGGGCCGTGTTTTACTGTGCCATGGCATTCTTTTCATTGGCATGAACAACACCAAAGCAATTAATTAGTTACAAGAAAGGAATTTAATTGATATAAAAAGACAGACTCTGTTCCATGGCCTAGCTTTCAAACAATCTCTGACCAGTTTCAAAGTATATTTCTTTGGTAACTAGGCTCAATACCTAAACAACAGTCCTCAGTAATCATCTCTGACACTACACATCAATCACAACACTCACCTTCATGGGGCAGGACTTCTTGTCTACACTCCTCTGGGCAGCTGAATCAGTAGGCTGCCCTTAGGCCAGAGTGTTGGGGCAAGCTGCTTCGAAGTTCTCTAGGCTTCCCACGCGGTGGTAGTGTGTCAGGGCCTCCAGCTGGAAGAACTCACTGTAGGGGACATGTACCTGTTAAAAGGGGGACACAGCTGTGAGCTTGAATCCTTCCTGCGTCTCATTTCTCCCAAAGTGTGCACTTGTTCACATCACTTCATGGATTTAAAAGGAAAGGACTGGTGAGATCAACATCAGGAAACGTGATTTCGAAACGTACATTTGAGTATGGAGACGCGTGGTGGCGGTACACCGCCATTGTGCAACTCAGCATTTTTGCGAAAGCCAAAGACCCCAGAAAGTAGTCGGCTTGGTTTACAAATCGACCTGAGGAACCAAATTGGTATTGGCAATTAATTATTTGAATTGGCTAGGCTATAGTTACTCCAAATTCAACTATGAAGTTAGCTGGTTTAATCACCATTTTTATTTGTAAAATAAAAAGCTAGATAGCAATAAATACATTAACCTGCATGAATAAATACAAGTTAAATAAACTTGACGGGGTAGGCCGTCACTGTAAATAACAATTTGTTCTTAATTAACTGACTTGCCTAGTTAAATAAATACAACCATAGCCTTCACATCACCAGATCATTATTCAAAACACACCGGAGTAGTTAATGTTTACAAGGAAAGTTGATACAATTATTACCCATGCAAGGCAAATAGAAAATGTAGTCACACGTTAACTCTGTAGCAAACGTTAGACTCATTTGTAGCAATATTGCTGTAAGGAAATAACAGACCACAAAAAAGTTGCAGATGATTCAGTTTCGCCGCCATTGTGTTTCATTCTACATCCCAGAATGCATTGGATACTGAAAAAAGTTTAACCCCCGAGGTGCTGATGTCCTTGTTCAGCTGCATCACTGAAACTTAAATTGATGTGGAATTGGACATTCATATGATCTTGGATGGTATATGGAATCTTTAGACACATGTGTGAAAGAGAGAGGGGGCTACAGACTTTGGTAAAGAGATTATCACAGGATTTGTATGTGTAAGGTAAAACCAACACTTACCCTTAGACTAGTAACACTTTGTTTGGGTGTGGCCTCAAACCACATTACGTAAACTCTTAGAAAAAACGGTTCCAAAAGGATTCTTCAGCTGTCCCAATAGAAGAACCCTTTTTGGTTATACGTAGAATCTTTTAAGGGTTTCACCTGGAACCAAAAAGGGTTCTTCAAAGGGTTCTCCTATGGGGACAGCTGAATAACCCTTTCAGATAGTACTTTTTCTAGGAGTGTAGTGCTGTGTGTGTGTGTTTAAGAGTTTCAGAGAGAAAGGGTCTGCCTGAATATTTGTGCATTGTATGGGGCATTAAAAGCCCTCCCTGTCAACACTGCTGTCAATGAAGACATATGGTCTAATTGGGTGGAAATCTAATCTTGTTTTATAATTATTGTAATTTAGAAGACAGCATAAGTTAATGAGGTGTCTTTTGCTTTAAATGTTATACTGAACAAAAATATAAACGCAACAATTTCAACTATTTTACTGAGTTACAGTTCATATAAGGAGATCAGTCAACTGAAATTAAGAAATTAGGCCCTAATCTATGGATTTCATATGATTGGGCAGGGGTGCAGCCATGGGTGGGCCTGGGAGGGCATAGGCCCACCCACAGCCAATCAAAATGAGTTTTTCCCCACAAAAGGGCTTTATTACAGACTGAAATACTCCTGTTTCATCAGCTGTCCGGGTGGTTGGTCACAGATGATCCTGCAGGTGAAGAAGACAGATGTGGAGGTCCTGGGCTGGCGTGGTTACACGTGATCTGTGGTTGTGAGGCCGGTTGGACCTACTGCCAAATTCTCTAAAACGATGTTGGACACTGCTTATGGTAGAGAAATGAACATTCAATGCTCTGGCAACAGCTCTGGTAGACATTCCTGCAGTCAGAATGCCAATTGCACACTCCCTCAACTTGAGACATCTGTGGCATTGTGTTATGTGACAAAACTGCACATTTTAGAGTGGCATTTTATTGTCCCCAGCACAAGGTGCACCTGTGCACTGATCATGATGTTTAATCAGCTTCTTGATATGCCACACCTGTCAGGTGGATGGATTATCTTGGCGAAGGAGAAATGCTCACTAACAGGTACTGTATGTAAACAAATTTCTGCACAAAATTTGAGAGAAATAAGCTTTTTGTGCATATGGAACATTTCAGGGATCTTTTATTTCAGCTCATGAAACATGGGACCAACACTTTACATGTTGTGTTTATATTTTTGTTCAGTATAATAGACAGACTAACCGTGAGCAGTTGATATGTTCATGGGTGAAATCTCCCATCCCCCTTCTTCCGCAACCATGTGCAGATATGCGTACTCATGCAGACCAATTACACACAGACATATGCAGATACAGACTTTTCCTCAAAATCCTTCTGCTGTTCTATATGTATGTGAACCTTTCTTACTCTGAATGTAGTTCACTCATAGAGGTCCATGACATGTATGTGACCGTGCAGAATACCAAATGAAATATGTGCTGTAATGAGCTCTGGTCAATTGCTACCAGGTTGTGGAACTTGATGGATTGACTGTTTGTCCCATAACTTGAGAGGAAACTGCTCAAAGCCCACTCTTACAGGTTCAAATTCAGTCATTGCAATTCAAGGTATTTTCTCAGTCTCTCTTTCATGTGTTTTCCTCTGTCTCTTCGCGGGCCTTTTTCCCTGTCTTTCTCTGCTCCACCCCCATCTCCTGAACACACACTGTTTTTCATTGTTAGAGATGACAGTGATGATACGAATGCAGAGAGACACAACTCCCCACCCTGGGACCTCCTTCAGATGGATAACTGAAATAGATTAACAGACGACGGGCGGTGTATGATTGTTATTTATATTTATGTCTCTGTCTCTTTTAGCCTCACTATTTCTCTCTTTTAGCTTCATAATGAGAGATGTACAAATGCTAGGCATGGGAACTTTAAGGCACAGTAAAGGTTGCAGAGCACCGATAAGACATATCCATAATCTGCAAACCTCTGTGTATCTATTTGCATAAACAACTACATTTTATGTGGATGTCTTTCCATCTGTTTCTATGCTTACTATTATCTTATCTACCCATCCCCCCCTCTCTCTACCTTGTCTCTATGAAGCCCCCTCTCTCTACCTTGTCTCTATGAAGGTCCCCTCTCTCTACCTTGTCTCTATGAAGCCCCCTCTCTCTACCTTGTCTCTATGAAGCCCCCTCTCTCTACCTTGTCTCTATGAAGCCCCCTCTCTCTACCTTGTCTCTATGAAGCCCCCTCTCTCTACCTTGTCTCTATGAAGCCCCCTCTCTCTACCTTGTCTCTATGAAGCCCCCTCTCTCTACCTTGTCTCTATGAAGCCCCCTCTCTCTACCTTGTCTCTATGAAGTCCCCCTCTCTCTACCTTGTCTCTATGAAGCCCCCTCTCTCTACCTTGTCTCTATGAAGCCCCCTCTCCCTACATTGTCTCTATGAAGCCCCTTCTCTCTACCTTGTCTCTATGAAGCCCCCTCTCTCTACCTTGTCTCTATGAAGCCCCCTCTCTCTACCTTGTCTCTATGAAGCCCCCTCTCTCTACCTTGTCTCTATGAAGCCCCCTATCTACCTTGTCTCTATGAAGCCCCTCTCTCTACCTTGTCTCTATGAAGCCCCCTCTCTCTACCTTGTCTCTATGAAGCCCCCTCTCTCTACCTTGTCTCTATGAAGCCCCCTCTCTCTACCTTGTCTCTATGAAGGTCCCCTCTCTCTACCTTGTCTCTATGAAGGTCCCCTCTCTCTACCTTGTCTCTATGAAGCCCCCTCTCTCTACCTTGTCTCTATGAAGCCCCCTCTCTCTACCTTGTCTCTATGAAGCCCCCTATCTACCTTGTCTCTATGAAGCCCCCTCTCTCTACCTTGTCTCTATGAAGCCCCCTATCTACCTTGTCTCTATGAAGCCCCTCTCTCTACCTTGTCTCTATGAAGCCCCCTATCTACCTTGTCTCTATGAAGCCCCCTATCTACCTTGTCTCTATGAAGCCCCCTATCTACCTTGTCTCTATGAAGCCCCCTATCTACCTTGTCTCTATGAAGCCCCCTATCTACCTTGTCTCTATGAAGCCCCTCTCTCTACCTTGTCTCTATGAAGCCCCCTATCTACCTTGTCTCTATGAAGCCCCCTATCTACCTTGTCTCTATGAAGCCCCCTATCTACCTTGTCTCTATGAAGCCCCCTCTCTCTACCTTGTCTCTATGAAGCCCCCTCTCTCTACCTTGTCTCTATGAAGCCCCCTCTCTCTATCTTGTCTTTATGAAGGTCCGCTCTCTCTACCTTGTCTCTATGAAGGTCCCCTCTCTCTACCTTGTCTCTATGAAGCCCCCTCTCTCTACCTTGTCTCTATGAAGTCCCCCTCTCTCTACCTTGTCTCTATGAAGCCCCCTCTCTCTACCTTGTCTCTATGAAGCCCCCTCTCTCTCCAACAGAGTCTTATGTCCTCCTGCCTATATGGAAGAGGTGGTTGACCTTTGACCTTTCCTCCTGTCGACTAGCAGTGATGTCACACCGTCCTTGCTTTACTAGTGCCTGTTGGTGTACACTCCCAGTGGACCAAAAATGACAGCGTATAGACTGAATACATTTTTAAAGCTATACTTGTGCTCAACACACAACACACTAGATTCCTAGCATGGAAAGTGACTGAGCGATAAGGAAACCGGGTAGATAAAAGGTATTTAAGAGAATCTTATTTCAGTGTTGTACTTTACTGACGTCAGCATTGGTTTCCCCTCTGGCAGCATGACAAGGTTATGATGTATTTCTGGTTTGACGGGCAAGACTGGGTCCACCCTTCTGCCTTATCAACCTACTGCAGACTGCTGGTGTAGACTGTCTCTTGATGATACCACACCTCATCAAAAGTACTCAGTCACTACTAACCTCTCTCACGATACCTCCCTACCTAGGTCATTACCAAGCCAACTCAACAAATGTAAGGGTATGTTTTCATTGTGAGTAACTATTACTTGTTACCATACTACCACTACGTTATTACATATTTATTCTGCGTTGTAATATAAAGTGTACACTTCCATATAAAGTAACATTCATTCAATCTAACATCAAAACAAGGTCTCAAACCCTGTTTAACAGTCACTCCTACAACAAGGTCTCAAACCCTGTTTAACAGTCACTCCTAAAACAAGGTCTCAACCCCTGTTTAACAGTCACTCCTAACACAAGGTCTCAAACCCTGTTTAACAGTCACTCCTACAACAAGGTCTCAAACCCTGTTTAACAGTCACTCCTAACACAAGGTCTCAAACCCTGTTTAACAGTCACTCCTAACACAAGGTCTCAAACCCTGTTTAACAGTCACTCCTAACACAAGGTCTCAAACCCTGTTTAACAGTCACTCCTACAACAAGGTCTCAACCCTGTTTAACAGTCACTCCTAACACAAGGTCTCAACCCTGTTTAAAAGTCACTTCTAAGGGGATTTAGTAAGTTATTTCGCCACCTCTACTGACTGTAACCAAATATGTTTTGTGAAGAGACCTGCAGCTGAACTGCTATAATTTCATTTGTGTCTCCGGTAGTGGTTTACAAAGTTTGTGGCGCTGTTGTATTGGTTGGTGTTACTCAAAAGGGCTTGTGTGTGTGTGTGTGTGTGTGTGTGTGTGTGTGTGTGTGTGTGTGTTTGAAGTCTGAATCCATACACAAGTAAAGTTGCTAGTGTTCCACTGCTGCTAATTTCAGCTTTAGCCTAACATGTGTGTCTGTTGAATATTGTTAACACTGAATTAAAGTGATTTTTTGGGGGGGGGACTGACACGTTCCCTATATAATCACAGCCAAGTGAGCCAACATGCTACTGTCCTGTCACTGGAAAACCATTGTCTAAACACAATTCTGGGAACCAGATACAGGTGATTGAGGGAGGGTTGGGAGAAAAGGGTGAGGGGAAAGAAATTGCATCATAATCTGTTTATTTTGCTCTTTCTGAAAGTGTAACACAATGTCTTCATTCTTACTGTACATGACGTAGTGTACATTATCTTACTGTACATGACGTAGTGTACATTATCTCACTGTACATGACGTAGTGTACATTATCTCACTGTACATGACGTAGTGTACATTATCTTACCGTACATGACCACAACCATGATTACCGAGCAATAAGAATTCTACGAAAACATAGCAATAAAACACATATGAATATGAGCTGAGGAAATACATTTCTCACATCCATTGAAGCATAAGCCGGGCTGGGAACACATTTACACAATATGTGAGATAGAACGACCAGGTTCAAATGACAGATCCTTCTTGCATTATACATGGACAGAGATTGAAACACTTTCCCTTCTCACAGTATCCTAACATCTCTGGCGGCTGGCAGGCTGCGATGGCTCTTTTGGTGGTTATAAGCGTCTAAGCTGTTTATCGCCGGTAACATAAACCACCCGTCTGTTTTAACACCAAACACATTTTAAAAAACGATATACTAATTTCCCACCAATCGGGCCACTCTGTGCCTAGACGAAGGGATGGCTGGGTATTCCACTGGTGAGGAAATACCCTCCAGATGGGTCCAGATCGTCCTTGTATTCATTGATGCCGCTTTGCCTGTTTTTCTGGCTTTTTATTCTGAGATGGCAAGGGGGCCTGGGAAGGGAAGTTTGGGATGTGGGTGATGTTAAGAAGGAAGCTCAAAGTAGAATGCGAGGAAGAGGTCAATTGGGATAACACTAGAAACAGTTTGGGATTAGACTACTACATGGCTTCTGATCCTTACAGTGTGGGATTAGACTACTGCATGGCTACTGATCCTTACAGTTTGGGATTAGACTACTGCATGGCTACTGATCCTTACAGTGTGGGATTAGACTACTGCATGGTTTATGAGCCTTATAGTTTGGGATTAGACTACTGCATGGCTTCTTATCCTTACAGTGTGGGATTAGACTACTGCATGGCTTCTTATCCTTACAGTGTGGGATTAGACTACTGCATGGCTTATTATCCTTACAGTGTGGGATTAGACTACTGCATGGCTTCTGAGCCTTATAGTTTGGGATTAGACTACTGCATGGCTTCTTATCCTTACAATGTGGGATTAGACTACTGCATGGTTTCTGAGCTTTATAGTGTGGGATTAGACTACTGCATGGCTTCTGATCCTTACAGTGTGGGATTAGACTACTGCATGGCTACTGATCCTTACAGTTTGGGATTAGACTACTGCATGGCTACTGATCCTTACAGTGTGGGATTAGACTACTGCATGGTTTATGAGCCTTATAGTTTGGGATTAGACTACTGCATGGCTTCTTCTCCTTACAGTGTGGGATTAGACCACTGCATGGCTACTGATCCTTACAGTGTGGGATTAGACTACTGCATGGTTTATGAGCCTTATAGTTTGGGATTAGACTACTGCATGGCTTCTTATCCTTACAGTGTGGGATTAGACTACTGCATGGCTTCTTATCCTTACAGTGTGGGATTAGACTACTGCATGGCTTCTGAGCCTTATAGTTTGGGATTAGACTACTGCATGGCTTCTTATCCTTACAATGTGGGATTAGACTACTGCATGGTTTCTGAGCTTTATAGTGTGGGATTAGACTACTGCATAGCTTCTGATCCTTACAGTGTGGGATTAGACTACTGCATGGCTACTGATCCTTACAGTGTGGGATTAGACTACTGCATGGTTTCTGAGCTTTATAGTGTGGGATTAGACTACTGCATGGCTACTGATCCTTACAGTGTGGGATTAGACTACTGCATGGCTACTGATCCTTACAGTGTGGGATTAGACTACTGCATGGCTTCTTATCCTTACAGTGTGGGATTAGACTACTGCATGGCTACTGATCCATAAACAGATCCATATGTTCTCGATGCCCCACAACTCTATTAGGTTTATGTAGGCAGGTCCCTTTCTTGTATCTTGTCATCATTGCATCTGAAAGCCCAAAATGCTGGCGTCCCAGACCCAAAATTGTATCAGAGTTAATTAGGTGTGTGGTATAGGCTGGGCTGAGACTGGGCTGAGACTGGGGAGTGCCTGCCCTGCTTTGAAACTCACTCTGCTCTTGTTGTTCATAGTGGTTTGTATGAGCAGTTTTGGGATGGAGAGAGTAGGGAAGAAGAGGAGCTAGCTACCACGGCAGGCACTATGTGGCGTTTCATAGGGTAATTTAAAATCGATCTACAACTCTAAATGACAGACCACCACTCAACAGCAATCAACCTGAATGTGGCCCAACCACACAGTAAGAAATAACCAGTCACATAATGAAAGCAGACAAGTTATGCTGGGAAATCGTTTCTCTCTTCCTCCTCTCTCCCCACACTCTCTCTCATGTATTCTTATAGGCTACACTTTCTATTTGGTATTTAGAGTCTTAAAGGGGAAAGTAGTACAAACATTACACAAGTAATGTGGGAACCTTTATGTAAAACAGCAGCAGCAGCGGATAAATTAGATAGATACACAAACAGAATTGTTTCTGTCTACACGCTTAGATATAAAAGAGTGCTATGTGGCACCACTTGTCCCTCTAGGAAGACCCCTGAACCCTTTTCGGGTCAGATAGAACCTGAGGTTCCAAATAGAACCTGAGGTTCTAGAACCTTTCCAGAGGATTTCCCTACATGGACAAGTGTTTTTTTCTTTATTTTCTGAGAGTGTAATGTGTGTGTGATACTTACTCCTCAACCTATCACCCACGTCCGTCTCTCAAAATCTTCCTGTCAAAAGTTGTGAAGCGGGATAGATTTATTATTGTCCTCTTCTTTAACTACAAGTATCAGAACATATTAACTGTTGAATCACTTTACTGGGATATTAATATCCTATATTCACATGTTTAAGTTACTGTAACATATGTTTAGCATAAAGTCATTTGTTTGTCACTATGGAATTTCTTATATTTATTTGAGAAGTTTAATTGTTTGAATTAGAAGAGTTTTGGAATCTAAAACCTCTCTTGGTGTGATTTAAAAAAAGATATACCCTTCCATGACTTTTTAAGGTTTAAAAGGCTGAAGGTAGGTTGTGAATTTCTTCATCCACACTGTAATCTCACTAGAAACTCCTCCATAATATAATATCATGTTGAAGTTGGTCAACTCCATTTTAAACATTGTATAAGAATAATTAATAGCCTATAGGTGTTTGATTACAAAATAAAATCCAAATTGATAATAAAGGGACCTCTCCAAATAAATTAAATATCAATACATAACTGAAATTAAACGGATTTTATTTGAGTTAAGTTATTATCAAAGTTATTATTTCATTATGATTTGTTGAATAAATTCAGTGAATGACAGGGAATCATAAATAGTTCCTGTATGGTACATCCCATGATTCCACGTTCCTGAAAACATTTAACTACAAAATTGTATCCAAACAGATTAACCTAGATTCAAACATTTTAGAGGTTAAGAATCCCAATATTTAATGGGAAACATGAACATCAGAGATATATATATCATATTAGTCCTGCAACGACTTTAATCACAGAGAAATAGATTCCACACCACAGTACTTCTGTCTTAAATCTTACCTTTAAAGAAAATCCTCAGCTCATTTGAAAACAAATGTTTTTTCTAACAGGTAACTTTGTACAAGACATACAGGAACAAATGACTGTAAAAACGTCATTTCTATAAAGCCATGAGAAGGTCTGAAGATCGTGTTGAACAATTCACATTCTACTTGTTGAAAGTATTATTTTGAAATGGTTATTAGTTGGGTTTGAGTTGGAAATAAGTATGAGCTATTTGTTGCAATTTTTTTTTTCTATCGATAACTTCAAAAATACATGTATATTTGCATAAATTATGAATTCGTTTAGGCTACAGTAGACCATTCATAATGCTGTGTATTTATCCAGATCTTCCACTAGTGTGGTTCATGACTACAAACTATACATTTTAGTTTTCAAAAGCTCATAAATACGCAAAAGTTAGTTAAAGGGATTTAAAGTTGTTTGACATAGTTCTTCCCGAACATTTCTACCAATTACAAGACATATCAACACCACCCTTTCAACACAAGCCTATTGCTCACAACAACGCCCGACTATTTGGTGTCCAACCGCCAGATGTTTCTATCAGTCCAAATTATGAATCGCTGTCTTGATACTTTTACTTTGCCTTTGGACAAAACATTGCAATGTATTATCTTATTATCCATATTAGTGAACACTGTTGCAACAGGTAGGCTAATATGGTTAGGAGGTATTTCCTTGGCTACCAACAAAAAAATGTGTTTTCCCCCACTCCATTGAACCAAAGGCTTATTGAAGACTTGCTCCCCCACCCCCTACTCTCTCTTATACACAAACACATCCATCCGCGGGTTGGAAGCGTATGGGGAGGGGGTTGGGGTGATGAGGAAACGGGTTGATATGCCCTGGAAGTAATTCTTTCGCCCCAAAACACAAGGTGAAATGGGACCACCAGAGCATCGCACGTGGGACCCGCGCTACACATTCCAGAGCTGATGGCATTTGAGTGAAGAGCTGAACTCCTCGCACTTCTCTGTGTGTGACCTCTGTGTGTGGTGTTATTTTTGTAGCAGTGAATTTAAGTCCCCTAAAATATGAAAAGTTGCTGGAGAAGAATAGATGTTTTGATGTGTTCATATGTTAAAAATATATATATATATCATAATTTAGCTACTCAATTTAGTATAATGTTTGACGGTGTGCATGCACAGTTAATTAATGAGTTACTTATGAAATGACATGAGACGAGATTTCATACCAGTTTAAACATTTTAATAAACTTCTTTTACAATTTTAAAACATCTATAGGCCACTTTAAATTATATTTCGAAGAGTTACTTATGAAATTACATGAATTATGAATAATTCCACAAACTTTAAACTCTATATATATATTTCGAAATGATTCGTTCAGTATTATAAAACTTAAACATAAACGAATAAACAGACCTAATATGAATAAAGCAATGAGTGAGATGACTTGCAAAGCACAGAAGTAGACTATTAGTTAGTCAAACATAGGCTACCTATAGGCCTGTAAACTTTCCTCTGAATATAATCAATGTGTAATGGTTGATTAAGCAATATTGTCCAAAATATTTCAGATTGGTGTTTTGACATAAAACATGTCTTTATTCAATACATATGTCTCACTTATCATATTCACCACAAACAATGCCAAATCAATAGGCTATAATAACGTTTAAATCGAAAATAACATTAATATTCTTCAAATATATAGGCCTGGTGATCAGAATAATATATAGACTATAATTATGATAAATGTGAAATTGTAATATAACTGCTTATTTATCTTGCTTTGTTTACACATTTATTTATTATCATTTTAAGTCTGTCTAAAGTTTAAATATCTCTGTTAGTTATGTACGCTGATAGGGTAGACTGCAGTTGAATCAATTATATATTGCCATAACAGTTATTGAAGAAAACCCAGTCAATTCAGCGACAAAAAGAGTCATCTGCATGTCCCTAGTAAAAAAGTTTGCGAAAGTGGCCTGACGTCACACTCCCACAATGCTCGCGCCCCTTAACTCTGCTGCAGCCTCAGAGCGAGACAGACATAGTCAGGCCCAGAATATATGAAAAATGATTGAAAAATTTTGAAAAAATAATAAAACAACAGATCGAGGGGAGAAAGACCGTGAAAGGTGGCGTGGGGTCTCCCACGGTAGGTTTGCGAAAAGTCGGTGATGGAATGTTACCGGGGTTCCATGAGAAATTGACTAATGCGGCGCTGGAAACTTTTTGGTGGGTAACTGCTCGTTTTTTTTGTAAGATCTCATAATGTAGCTGCACGTTCTGATGTGTGCATGTTTTGTTTAATAAGATTTAAGATTATTACAGCAACTTTCTTCAATGATAATCGATAGATTGATGTTCACGACATTTTAATTAACACGGATCTGTTGTAGATGTTCTGCAATCGGACATGTTTTAATTTAGCTTATTTTGTGGAAGTATGTAAGCGTCGGGGTATTTAATTTTTAATTACCCGATCGTCTCTTCGCTCGAAGCTGTGTCGATAAATGTGTTACAAATGAAAATCATTGAAGTTGTAAACATTATGCATTGTGTCAATGATGGCTTTGGCAATGATGATTGATGTTCGGTGCAAGTTTTCTGCGAATTGCAGAATTTTAAACAATTTCCGAATATTTATGATGGTGAGCACGCTACTGCAGAAGAGCGAGTGAGATAGAAGAGGGGACGTCCCTGTTGTATTTGAAAGAGTAAACAACTCTGGGGGGAAAAAAGTACCTACACATGTCACGTTCGATGTATCCTTATTCATGGTAGTTGTTGCTTGATTTCTAGGCGCTCAAAAGGCGTCACATTAAAGAAGTGAAGAACTATTTGAGTGTTTTCCTTCGACTGTTCGTCCATGCTGTAATGGCTTGTGTCATTTGTTTTGTCGCTGATCGGATGTTTCTGGCGGATTGAGGGGCTATGTGACTTTTGTGTGTCTCTTGCCTTGTATGTTCCTTGTAAGGGCAAAATAATAGCCCTTTGGAGGGGGGGCCAGGGTCATGTTATGGATGCAGGGGCTCAGCTCATTTCATTTCATATGCACACTAATACACTTGTGATTGTTTTGTTGTTCTGTTGTTGAACTTTTCTATTTCGTTTCAAACTGTTTTGTCAATCAACATTAGGCTCTAAGAAAAGACATTCTGAGAAGCAACATGAGGTTACTGTATGTTGTCTGCAGTGGATGATCTAATTGATTCGTTTGAATATTTTAGACATTAGGCCTAATTTTGTATTTGGAAGTGTTTTAGATGACTTTCGTGTTTTGATGTAGCCTACATTATACACGCAAACATAAGACTTCCTGTGATTTATTATGTCAAGGATCAACATATTAGTCTAATATTACGTGCGTTACATTGTAACAACAGAGAACGTTGTGTGCTGATAGATTCGCTGTATGATTCATTGTCATCAATTGGACCAACCCACGTTGCAATAACAGAATGGAGCCTGAAACATTGAGCAACATGTCCTCCTGTGACTTAGTGCCTGTTGGAGGCTCCAGTTTACTTTTAGTAGTTCCAGTAATTTGACGTTACTAAACTAGTCTACTTTATTATTAGGCTGCTAACTGCTTTTGGAATGTTCGACGACCGATACAAGCTATGCGTTCCGTGTGAAAGTAAGACTAACTTACTTGCTTTAAAGTAAGCCTTTCGATACAATGTTACTCCTTCTGGCAAGTCATTTGGCAACAGTGTTGCTTCATTTGGCAACATTGTATGCTAAATAAAAAAACATGCGTCCTTGAAAAATTAAACAGCCTACTGTAGGCAACATTTATGGTTAGTTAGCCCAATGTCTAGCCCAGGCTTCCTAATAATCACCACCAAGTCTTGGAGGCAACAAACAGCCTCCTCGCCGTCATGGCAGCTCTGACACGAGCATGCTCCCTCCATCAAGGCCTCACTTCCACTGCCTCGAGACACATAATAAGGAAATGGAAGTGAGAACGTCACGAGACAATGCTTTTGTTATTGACAATAACAGTACAAGTGCAAGTTGAGACGCATATGTAGTTTGTTGTTTTTTTACAACGTTATTTCTGTGTGAGTATACCCTCAAACAAAAGACCCGAATTCTTGACAGCAAGACTTAGATCAAACTAAAGTAACACAACAACGTGTTACCATGATGCACGTGTAGGCTACAAAGTCATATGGAATAAAAACATATATTGTGGGTATAGTCTACTTCTGCAAAAGTCTATTTGTAACTCCACAACAGATTAACCATGCCCCCCCCCCCCTCTCCCTAATAGTCAGCAGAACTGCTCAAAACAAACCATTGTGACAAGGACAATTTTAACAGAAATGTTTATGTAAACATTTCAAAGTTAACAGCTTTTAGAACCATATGTTCTCTGTGGTAAATACAGTTTATGACTTACAAATAACTTGGTAATATCATATTACACTTGACTTAATATATTGTTTTTTTCCTCACCCTTGTTTATGTAGATGAAGATAAGTACGTTTTCTTTAGCAGTAGGGACGTTTTCATGGATAAACATTTTGAAACACTATAGTCAAACATCTTCTTCTGATTACCTTACGCATGAATTTAGCCCGTGTGGTCGGAAGGCAACAATCTACATGTTTGCCTTGGTGATCGAGAAATGTGTTTGTGTGTGGTGGAGGGAGGGAGGTCTCCTCTCTTCCTCTGGAAATGTCCCACAATCCCCTTCACCTCTGTGGGTATGAGGCTGATTTCCATGAGAAAAGAGCATCATTTGGGTTAATGGGAAGGACAGCCCTCGGAGAGGACACATGGTAGTAACCAGAGAAGAACAGGAACAGCTCTGATACTATTCTTTGTATTTCTTCACCTTCTGGGGAGCACGGAGGAGTGGCGAGGCCGGAGGAGTGGCGAGGCCGGAGGAGTGGCGAGGCCGGAGGAGTGGCGAGGCCGGTGGGGACACTGGGTTCATGTGAGAATGGATGTTAGCACCAGGGCGGCAACAAGATTGTTCTATTTGTTCTTTTCTCAGCATGAGAAAAACAGTCAGATTGGGAGCCTGAGAACTGCTGTGGATCATGAGCATCAGTGGCAGTCTGTCTCTCAAAGTGTGCGCGCGTACGTTGTCAACCGAGAAGGGAAAGATGATTTATTTGTGTTATGCAACGTTTCACACACAGTAGCCGGGCTGACTGTTGAACCCTGTGGTTGTTTTGGTCACTCCAACTCAGCCCATGAAACTGGAAAAGGATGAGGAGGGTGAGGGAGATAACATCAAAGCCGTGTTCACAGGGCTAATATCACTCCCCAACAGATCCCCAGTGAGAGCTGCTGAACAGTCCACCACCATAGAGATAGATACCCATCTGTTTGGATCAAAACAGATAGCGATGGGCAACGTGATTCATCACACAAACAATTCTGTTGTGTTTATTTCATCAACGTAGTTATGGAATTTAATCTATTTCTAAGATTCAGTTAAGATGTGACATGTTTTCAATGTTTGGATATCATAGTTTTATTTTCCTAAAGCGTTTGTCACTCCCCTGATTTGTATGTCAGCTTTGTTTCTGATTCCAAGCTGTTCAATACCTGTTATTGTATCCTTTTAGTTATGGGTAAGCTATTGCCTGTTATTTAATTTTGGCGAAGACAAGAGTTGGTGAAACATGAGAACGTTCTCAGAATGAATGCTGTTGCTGCCCTCAGGACATGATCCAGACAGTTTTCCTTCAATTCTCAAAGAGGTTGTAGAACATTCTTTCATGGCATTGCTATGGCAGAGAGAAGAGTGAGGCTGTCTGTCTGGATTAAAGACTGACAGGAAGCAGAACTCCTGTATGCATATGAGAACACACGTGTATACAGGCGCCACGCTCACATGCTAGCACACACACACTCATATGCACGGACACGCGCCACGCAAGGACACACACACACACACACACTCATATGCACGGACACGCGCCACGCAAGTACACACACACACTCATATGCACGGACACACACACACGCACACTCATATGCACGGACACGTGCCCCGCAAGGACACACACACACACACTCATATGCACGGACACGCGCCACGCAAGGACACACACTCACACTCATATGTAAGCATGTGTGCTTACATACAGATCAGATCTGAATTTGAGCAAGTTTGCTACAGAAGGAAAATAATCCTGCAGCAACAGGATATAAGAATTATTATGTGAATTATAGTTAATGGACATTCTTGTAAGGGTTGATACATTTTTCGTCAGGGCAAATCAAGACTAACATTTTAAAGTGGAAATGACAAACTTTAGAAGTCTTTTTTAACCTGGAATACACTATAAGTTTGCATTTCCTGCTGTGCAGTAAAATTCTCAGCAACAAAAGAGTGATCAAATTAGGATCCTACATCTGTACACTCGTAAAAATATGACACACTCGGCCACACACACATTTACTCACATACAGTACATGCAGAGTGGTAGACGTTTCTTTGGGCCGTTGCACATTCTGATGGCCCTTGCAGTGTGCATGTCTGAAATAGTGAGAGGACGCTACATGCTTGAACCACATACTGCCACTTTTCCTTGTGGAACTTTTTCTGGGAAGAGCGGGGCAGCTGTGGCTTTTCAGGGCCTAGTTCCATCCATCATAAAGCACCCATGGTTTACACACACTTACACCCCTCCTTTCCCTCTGTCTCTCTCCCTCTCCATCCTCCTCCATCCATCTCACCCAAAGACTGGGGTTACACCCCTCCTTTCCCTCTGTCTCTCTCCCTCTCTCCGTCCTCCTCCATCCATCTCACCCAAAGACTGGGGTTACACCCCTCCTTTCCCTCTGTCTCTCTCCCTCTCTCCGTCCTCCTCCATCCATCTCACCCAAAGACTGGGGCTTACACCCCTCCTTTCCCTCTGTCTCTCTCCCTCTCTCCGTCCTCCTCCATCCATCTCATCCAAAGACTGGGGCTTACACCTCTCCTTTCCCTCTGTCTCTCTCCCTCTCTCCGTCCTCCTCCATCCATCTCACCCAAAGACTGGGGTTACACCCCTCCTTTCCCTCTGTCTCTCTCCCTCTCTCCGTCCTCCTCCATCCATCTCACCCAAAGACTGGGGTTACACCCCTCCTTTCCCTCTGTCTCTCTCCCTCTCTCCGTCCTCCTCCATCCATCTCATCCAAAGACTGGGGCTTACACCTCTCCTTTCCCTCTGTCTCTCTCCCTCTCTCCGTCCTCCTCCATCCATCTCATACAAAGACTGGGGCTTACACCCCTCCTTTCCCTCTGTCTCTCTCCCTCTCTCCGTCCTCCTCCATCTATCTCATCCAAAGACTGGGGCTTACACCCCTCCTTTCCCTCTGTCTCTCTCCCTCTCTCCGTCCTCCTCCATCTCATACAAAGACTGGGGCTTACACCTCTCCTTTCCCTCTGTCTCTCCCTCTCTCCGTCCATCTCATCCAAAGACTGGGGCTTACACCTCTCCTTTCCCTCTGTCTCTCTCCCTCTCTCCGTCTCTCCATCTCCGTCCTCCTCCATCCATCTCATACAAAGACTGGGGTTACACCCCTCCTTTCCCTCTGTCTCTCTCCCTCTCTCCGTCCTCCTCCATCCATCTCACCCAAAGACTGGGGTTACACCCCTCATTTCCCTCTGTCTCTCTCCCTCTCCGTCCTCCTCCATCCATCTCATCCAAAGACTGGGGCTTACACCCCTCCTTTCCCTCTGTCTCTCTCCCTCTCCGTCGTCCTCCATCCATCTCATCCAAAGACTGGGGCTTACACCTCTCAGGGCCACTTCCTCCATGGTGTCTACTCCAGATTTATTGCCTTTCTTTTCTCTCTGCAGTAAACACATTGTTGGTTTTAGGGGCTTCGCTGTAAGTCCATTGTTTGAATAAGAGTTTAAACCTCAAAACACACTGGAACGTCTCAAGGTTCTTTCCAAACATAATGATGATGAGATCAATTCATTTACAACTGGTATCTGAGGTTCCAAGTTGGTAATTGATTAAGCTGATGTACAGGAGAAACAAAGACTGGATGAATATATATATATTTATATATATATTGAATATATATATTTATATTATACAGTTCTAGTCAAAAGTTTGGACACACCTGCTCATTCAAGGGTTTTTCTTTATTTTTACTATTTTCTACATTGTAGAATAATAGTGAAGACACCAAAACTATGAAATAACATATATGGAATCCTGTAATAACCAAAAAAGTGTTATACAAATCAAAATATATTTGATATTCTTCAAAGTAGCCACCCTTTGTCTTGATGACAGCTTTGCACACTCTTGACATTCTCTCAACCAGCTTCACTTGGAATGCTTTTCCAACAGTCTTGAAGGAGTTCCCACATATGCTGAGCACTTGTGGTTAAGTATGGCTTGACAGTGTCACCAGCAAAGCACCATCACACCTCCATGCTTCATGGTGGGAACCATCCGTTCAACAACTCTGCGTCTCACAAGGACACGGCGGTTGGAACCAAAGATCTCAAATTTGGACTCATCAGACCAAAGGACAGATTTCCGCCGGTCTAATGTCCATTGCTCATGTTTCTCGGCCCAAGCAAGTCTCTTCTTCATATTGGTGTCCTTTAGTAGTCATTTCTTTGCAGCAATTTGACCACGAAGGCCTGATTCACACAGTCTCCTCTGAACAGTTGATGTTGAGATGTGTCTGTTACTTGAACTCTGTGAAGCATTTATTTGGGCTGCAATCTGAAGTGCAGTTAATTTGAGCTAACTTATCCTCTGCAGCAGAGGTAACTCTGGGTCTTCCTTTCCTGTGGCGGTCCTCATGAGAGCCAGTTTCATCATAGCGCTTGATGGTTTTTGCGACTGCAATTTTCCGTCTTGACTGACCTTCATGTCTTAAAGTAATGATGGACTGTCATTTCTCTTTCCTTATTTGAGCTGTTCTTGCCATAATATGGACTTGGTCTTATACCAAATAGGGCTATCTTCTGTATACCTCTCCTACCTTGTCACAACACAACAGATTGACTCAAACACATTAAGATGGAAAGAACTTCCACAAATTGACTTTTTACAAGGCACACCTGTTAATTGAAATGCGTTCCAGCATTCAAGCTGGCTGAGAGAAGGCCAAGAGTGTGCAAAGCTGTCATCAAGGCAAAGGGTGGCTATTTTGAAAAATCTCATATAAAATATATTTAGATTTGTTTAACACTTTTTTGGTTACTACATGATTCCATATGTGTTATTTCATAGTTTTGATGTCTTCACTATTATTCTACAATGAGGCCTGTCTCAGTGGACTAATCCATTGTAGAGTAATGTCTCAGTGGACTAAACCACTGCGGAGGCATGTCTCAGTGGACTAATCCACTGCGGAGGCCTGTCTCAGTGGCCTAATCCATTGCGGAGGCCTGTCTCAGTTGTCTATTCCATTGCGGAGGCATGTCTCAGTGGACTAATCCACTGCGGAGGCCTGTCTCAGTGGACTAATCCATTGCGGAGGCCTGTCTCAGTGGACTATTCCATTGCGGAGGCATGTCTCAGTGGACTATTCCATTGCGGAGGTCTGTCTCAGTGGACTATTCCATTGCGGAGGCCTGTCTCAGTGGACTAATCCATTGCGGAGGCCTGTCTCAGTGGACTATTCCATTGCGGAGGCCTGTCTCAGTGGACTATTCCATTGCGGAGGTCTGTCTCAGAGGACTATTCCATTGCGGAGGCCTGTCTCAGTGGACTATTCCATTGCGGAGGCCTGTCTCAGTGGACTAATCCATTGCGGAGGCCTGTCTCAGTGGACTAATCCATTGCGGAGTTCTGTCTCAGTGGACTAATCCATTGCGGAGGCCTGTCTCGGTGGACTATTCCATTGCGGAGGCCTGTCTCGGTGGACTATTCCATTGCGGAGGTCTGTCTCAGTGGACTATTCCATTGCGGAGGTCTGTCTCAGTGGACTAATCCATTGCGGAGGCCTGTCTCAGTGGACTATTCCATTGTGGAGGTCTGTCTCAGTGGACTAATCCATTGCGGAGGCCTGTCTCGGTGGACTATTCCATTGCGGAGGCCTGTCTGAGTGGACTATTCCATTGCGGAGGCCTGTCTCAGTGGACTATTCCATTGCGGAGGCCTGTCTCAGTGGACTATTCCATTGTGGAGGTCTGTCTCAGTGGACTAATCCATTGCGGAGGCCTGTCTCGGTGGACTATTCCATTGCGGAGGCCTGTCTCAGTGGACTATTCCATTGCGGAGGCCTGTCTCAGTGGACTATTCCGTTGCGGAGGCCTGTCTGAGTGGACTAATCCATTGCGGAGGCCTGTCTCAGTGGACTATTCCATTGGGGAGGTCGCGGGGATGGCACACCAGTATCACTAGTTGTACATTTAGTGTTAATTCCCATAATTCCTTTATCTACAATGTCTGTTTGGTTACTGTAAATACTGTTAATGCTTTCGATATGTTATTATTCCAGTCTTTTACAGTTCACATCGTAAGAGTGGACACGTTGTTTGTAAAGCGTACAACCTATTCTACACTTGTGAGAAACAAGTTTTGGTTTATTTCATTCCGTTTACGGCGTTGTCAATTTATTCATTGTGCTTTGTTTGGAGGGCTCCAAATGCTACCTGGCCTGCACACAAATGTAGGCTTATAAATGTGCCCAACTGATAGTATTTTCCTGTGGAAAAGTCATAAAATAGGCCTACCTGAGTACTTCTTATCCCTTGCGCAAATGGACTATAGCTGTGTCTGTCTGAAGCTCACTGGGGCAGGAAACTGAGGGTCTAAAATATTTTATACAATGTTGCAAGTGTAACCTTTATTTAACTAGGCAAGTCAGTTAAGAACAAATTCTTATTTACAATGACGGCATACACCGGTCATACTCGGACGACGCTGGGCCAATTGTACGCCGCCCTATGGGACCCAATCACGGCTGGTTGTGATACAGCCTGGATTCAAACCAGAGTGTCTGTAGTGACGCTTCTAATGCTGAGATGCAGTGCCTTAGACCCCTGCGCCACTCGGGAGCCCAAACGTGTGCTGGACCAAGTTGGTAGTTGATACAATGTTTCAAGTTCTTTGCAGACAGGCCATAGCCAAAGTTATTTATTTTTATCAGGATATTTTCTACCTGCAGGCTGCAATGTTTTTATATGTTGGCTTTATGTAGGCTATTCTTACAATGGCAATAGAAGTTACTTTTAGATTTGTATAATTTTCATTTAGATAGAATTTTGAATCACATGACAATGATTTAGAGATGGGAAGAATGTATTATAACTCTGTTCCATGAAATGGTACATATGAAAATCATTACCGGCACGCAGATCGGTAGAAATGGTAAGATAAATTGGCACTCCGAACGGAAAAGGTTGCCGACCCCTGGGGTAGCCTGTCACCGGTAACTACGGGGGCGTAACGGCAGAATCTGAGAACGCCAGCAGCAGTTCGGGAATTAGGATATCTGGATCTCTGGCTCCCGCTTGAGTCATTTGTGCGTCTTAATGATTTAATCACAGTGTATTTAAAGTATCAGATAAGCTCCGTACATATAGTTGATTTGATTAAAACACATAGGGCGTGTCTATATATGGAAAAATAAACGTTTAAAAATGTCGACCAGTCAATTGGTCGAAAGAACAGACGACTCTTGGTCGACCAAGATTTTTTTTAGTCGAGGACAGCCCTAATAGACACGTGTCAGAAACGTTTTTGCCCTGAAGTTAAATGTATTGATTCTGTTGTTTAGTACTGCTGTGATTTCCATGGCAACCACTCAGACAATAACCAAGTCAGAGGTAAGAGCCTAAGAACCAGGTTCAATTGCACACGCCAATGTTTATGCAATATCTTTGTTTTTTACGAACTACTGCCTGTGGACACGCTCACACTCTGAAAACGGATACCTGTGAGGTGAACCTACCTGGCAGTTGTATAATGTTTTACAGCACACAAAGGGATTCAGTGATTTAATATGACCGCGGGGAATAGATTTAGTGTGTAAGACCTACAAAGCAGGTTCAATTGTATTGAGCCCTAACCAGGACCCTCGCTCTGGAGGGTAGTTCAGACAGACGGGATCCTGAGCTTCACTATGCCAAACATACTATTCTCTATGATCCTTTCTTAAGATGCTACGTTTAGCTAAGTGGCAGGAGAACATGTAGCTTTGGATTAAAGGGGTTTTGAAATAATAAAACGTTAGTCAAATGCCTGACTAAGGAGGGAGTTATTTGTCTTAGCCTTGTAATACGTTAAATATGCTGCAGTTCAGTTACTCTATCTGATGAGTCGGTGAATCAGAGGAAACCTGAAGGGAGGAGCCAACGAGTAGAGCGGCAGTAGTGAGAGTAACTCCTGCTTCACACTCAGAGCAGAGTACTGTCAGACATCGGGTCTGGTGACACCTTCCTCTCAAGTCATTTTTAATAACCCCTCTACAACCCCGCCCTGCTCAACAATCCCAAATGCAAAAAAAATAAAATTATGCCAAATGAAAACATCCAACTCCTTTCTTAGACAAAAGACCAGAAAACGTCTCTCCCTAATTAGAAAGGTTTAGAAAAACATAGAGTTTTGGAGAAGTTTAGACCGTGTGAAATTAGGCCTTATTATTTGGTCACTTTCAAAGCTCACAACATTTGACCGTAAAGTCTGAGGAAGCGGAATGACGAAGGAAAGGATGCATACATTAAGATGAGGGATTATGAACATTGTCTGAACGTTGGATTAATAAATATGGAGAGAACTTCATCGAGACATCAGAGTTTATGAGAAGGGATAGTCCCATCAGGTTCCCGCAGCTTTGCTCTGTGTTTAGGTGAACATGTGCTCTGTTCATTCAAGCTCACGTTTGAGTACATTCAGTTTTTGATCTAAGTCTGTCTGAACATGTCTTAATTCTGAACTGCTATAAATGAACTTACTGAATGAGCCTACATTAATGAGTGGTTCATATTTACAACAGTTGTTCTATACCTGAGAGGGAAAGAGAAGAGGTGCTGCGTGCAGCGAAGCCACTAACAGCCTACCTCTCTTTTGGACTAGGCTTCCTAATTGGCTGCTCTCATCCTTTTTATTCTCTTCTCTATTCATCTCTCCTTTGTCAACTTCCTCTGATCTCATCCCACCATTCTCACCCTCTCTCTCCTACCAGTAGTGTTGCTCCTCCTATCGCAGCGCTAGCTGTGCCACTAGAGATTCTGGGTTCAAGTCCAGGCTCTGTCGCAGCCGGCCGCGACCGGGAGACCCATGGGGCGGTGCATAATTGGCCCAGCGTCGTTTGGGTTAGGGGAGGGTTTGGCCTGCAGGGATGTCCTTGTCCCATCCGGCAATAGCGACTCCTGTGGCGGGCTGTGCGCAGTGCACGCTGACACGGTCGCCATGATTGGTGCGGCTGGCTTCCGGGTTAAGTGGGCATTGTTTCAAGACGCAGTGTGGCTTGGTTGGGTTGTGTTTCGGAGGACGCATGGCTCTCGACCTTCGCCTCTCCCGAGTCCGTACTGGAGTTGCAGCGATGAGACAAGACTGTAACTACCAATTGGATACCACGAGATTGGGGAGAAAAAGGGGTAAAAGTAACAATGAAATAGTTGCTCATCCTCCTCCTCATCTATCCTCTCTCTCCTACCAGTGTTGCTCCTCCTCTCCTCTCCACCTGTCCTCTCTCTCTTTCTGTTCTCTCTCTCCACCTGTCCTCTCCTCATCCACCTGTCCTCTCCTCTCCACCTGTCCTCTCTCTCTTCCTGTCCTCTCTCTCCTCCTCTCCTCTCTTCCTGTCTTTGCTCTCTTCCTGTCCTCTCTCTCTTCCTGTCCTCTCTCTCCTCCTCTCCTCTCCACCTGTCCTCTCTCTCTTCTTGTCCTCTCTCTCCTCCTCTCCTCTCTTCCTGTCTTCGCTCTCTTCCTGTCCTCTCTCTCCTCCTCTCCTCTCCACCTGTCCTCTCTCTCTTCCTGTCCTCTCTCTCCTCCTCTCCTCTCTTCCTGTCCTCTCTCTCTTCCTGTCCTCTCTCTCCTCCTCTCCTCTCTTCCTGTCCTCTCTCTCCTCCTCTCCTCTCTTCCTGTCTTCGCTCTCTTCCTGTCCTCTCTCTCTTCCTCTCCTCTCTCTCCTCTCCTCTCCACCTGTCCTCTCCCTCTTCCTGTCCTCCCTCTCCACCTGTCCTCTCTCTCTTCCTGTCCTTTCTCTCCTCCTCTCCTCTGTCTGTTCATCCCATCTTGACGTCCTGCTGGTACATCCTTTTTCATCCCTCCTTCTCCTGACCATTTTCTTCTTTCCTTCTCTTCCCCCTCTCTCCTCAATTCTTCTTTCCTTCTCTTCCTCCTCTCCTCAATTATTCTTTCCTTCTCTTCTCCTCCCTCTTCAAGTGCTTCTCTTCCTCCTCTCTCCTCAATTTCGGATTCCCTCCCTGTCTCTTAATACTGCAATACTACCCCATTGACATACGTACCGTACACTTCATAAACACACACGTGGTTGACTGCATGTTGTACCGCCCAGATGCACATACCTCCCCTCTCTCTCTCTCCCTCTCACATTTCTTTATCTCTCACTCTCTCTCCATCTCACATTTCTTTATCTCTCTCTCTCTCTCCCTCTCACATTTCTTTATCTCTCACTCTCTCTCCATCTCACAGTTCTTTATCTCTCTCTCTCTCTCCCTCTCACATTTCTTTCTCTTTCTCTCTCGCTCTCCCTCAGATTTCTTTCTCTCTCTCTCTCTGTCAGTCTCAGATTTCTTTCTCTCTCTCTCTCTCTCCCGCTCAGATTTCTTTCTCTTTCTCTCCCTCTCACATTTCTTTCTCTCTCTCCCTCTCAGATTTCTTTCTCTTTCTCCCTCTCACATTTCTTTCTCTCTCTCCCTCTCAGATTTCTTTTTCTCTCTCTCTCCCTCTCAGATTTCTTTCTCTCTCTCTCTCCCTCTCAGATTTCTTTCTCTCTCTCTCTCTCCCTCTCAGATTTCTTTCTCTCTCTCTCTCTCTCCCTCTCAGATTTCTTTCTCTCTCTCTCTCTCCCTCTCAGATTTCTTTCTCTCTCTCTCTCCCTCTCAGATTTCTTTCTCTCTCTCTCTCTCTCTCTCCCTCTCACATTTCTTTCTCTCTCTCTCTCTCCCTCTTAGATTTCTTTCTCTCTCTCTCTCCCTCTCAGATTTCTTTCTCTCTCGCTCTCTCCCTCTCAGATTTCTTTCTCTCTCTCTCCCCCTCTCAGATTTCTTTCTCTCTCTCTCTGTCCCTCTCAGATTTCTTTCTCTCTCTCTCTGTCCCTCTCAGATTTCTTTCTCTCTCTCTCTCCCTCTCACATTTCTTTCTCTCTCTCTCTGTCCCTCTCACATTTCTTTCTCTCTCTCTGTCCCTCTCAAATTTCTTTCTCTTTCGCTCTATCCCTCTCAGATTTCTTTCTCTCTCTCTGTCCCTCTCAGATTTATTTTTCTCTCTCTCTCCCTCTCAGATTTCTTTCTCTCTGTCCCTCTCAGATTTCTTTCTCTCTCTCTCTCCCTCTCACATTTCTTTCTCTCTCTCTCTCTCTCTCCCTCTCACATTTCTTTCTCTCTCTCTCTGTCCCTCTCACATTTCTTTCTCTCTCTCTGTCCCTCTCACATTTCTTTCTCTTTCTCTCTATCCCTCTCAGATTTCTTTCTCTCTCTCTGTCCCCCTCAGATTTCTTTTTCTCTCTCTCTCCCTCTCAGATTTCTTTCTCTCTGTCCCTCTCAGATTTCTTTCTCTCTCTCTCTCCCTCTTCTCAAAGTCTTGGACAACAACAACATAATGTAAGTGGAGTGACGACTGTGAGTCCTTTTCTGTATCCCCTCCAGGGTCAGTGTGAAGTTTTCAGGACAACTGTGAGTCCTTTTCTGTGTCCCCTCCAGGGTCAGTGTGAAGTTTTCAGGACAACTGTGAGTCCTTTTCTGTGTCCCCTCCAGGGTCAGAGTGAAGTTTTCAGGACAACTGTGAGTCCTTTTCTGTGTCCCTTCCAGGGTCAGAGTGAAGTTTTCAGGACAACTGTGAGTCCTTTTCTGTGTCCCCTCCAGGGTCAGTGTGAAGTTTTCAGGACAACTGTGAGTCCTTTTCTGTGTCCCCTCCAGGGTCAGTGTGAAGTTTTCAGTTTGATTGAAGGTCCCTTTTCTCTGGTGTCTGGTGTGAAAGCTGTCCTAATTGAATGATAAAGTGCCCTGAGATGGAGTCCGGTGAATAGACAACAATGCCCAGCCTGTGTGTGGTAGAGGGATTTTGGTTCACATCCAGCCTTTGCCTCTCTACTCCGAGAGAGGGTCTATTATACAGCTCTCTGCTGGACTAGGTCACGTGACTGCCTCTCTACTCCGAGAGAGGGTCTATTATACAGCTCTCTGCTGGACTAGGTCACGTGACTGCCTCTCTACTCCGAGAGAGGGTCTATTATACAGCTCTCTGCTGGACTAGGTCACGTGACTGCCTCTCTCTCCCCTCCCCCTCCGTACTGTGCCCTCCCTTCCCCAGTGTGGGCTGACCAATCACGGGCCAGTGTGTCCTCTTCACACTGGCCATGTTGGTTGAATGGCCTCATTTTGCCAGCGAGTGACTTTCTGCACATATCTCTGTGCTCACTGCCTCAGCTGCCTGCTGGACGCCACAATGACAGGGGGGGAACAGATCTGTATCCAGGCATATTCAGCTCATAGAGATACAACCGCCAGAGAGTTTCTGCAAAACTCACCAGCTACAAATACCCTAAATTCACATCATACAGTTTTGTCTTTATCTACATTATTATCACAACAAAAAAAGGTGCTATCTAGAACCTAAAAGGGTTCTTCAGCTGTCCCCATAGGAGAACCCTTTGAGGAAACATTTTTGGTTCCAGGGAGAACCTCATTGGGTTCCATGTAGAACCCTTTCCCCAGAGGGTTCTACATGGAACCCAAAAGAGGGTTCTACCTGGAAACAAATAGGGATCTCCTATGGGGACATCTGAAGAACCCGTTTGGAACCCTTTTTTCTGAGTGTATAGTAGAATGTTCTACAGTGTAAATGGGGGAGGGGGGGGGGGGAAGACAGTTGAAATATTGTGTGTATCTAACGTTCATACGTTTATGCTTTATTTGAGTTGTGTTTTCTGGCTGCATCCCCTTAGCTACGGCTGGTTGTGTCCATTCTGTTTTGGTCTGTAAGCTGTTTTATGTACCAACAGAATTAGATTTGTTGTAGCTGTTTATTTTTATTATTATTTTTTTTGGTTTGTTGACATATTCACAAATCCAGGTGATACTTGAAGATAAATAGATGAAATAGACTTTGATCTTGTCTTAACACCATACTGAGACCAGAGCGAGTTGTTTATTTAGTGGGCTTCTATTTAGCACCTCTGTCCAACTATTGAAGTACAGTACTTGCCAGTTTAGTTTTTGTGCTAAGGAGATAGGTGGCCTGTTGATATCCCATAAGCCTCAGCTAGATGTTAGCACACTCACCACTGTGGTGGCGGAAGATTTCAAATAAATCATTGCTTCATTTTTTATTTGATATTTGGAAAGTGAAGTTTTCACTAATACCCTTTTCTAAATGTAATGAATAGTATGGAATGGGGATAAACAATGATTTATATGTGTCCAGTGTTTCCCCTACGATCTTTTTCAGTAGCGGTGGCAAAGTTACAAAAATGTTGTTTTTTTAAAGCTAATTTCCTACAATTCTACACATTATGCCATGGGGCTGATAGAACGTGTTACAGTTTCAAAGCAATTTCCTGCAATTCTACACATTTCTCCATGGGGCTGATAGAAAATCTGCAGTTTTAAAGCAAATTTCTTGCAATTATACACATTTCTCCATGGCTTATGCCTTGTTCTTATGCTATTTGAGTGACTCAAACATTATAACAAAATCAATGGGGGTCCCATTGATTTGGGGAATTTTCTATTCTCCCTGACTGTCTAGTTTTTATTTTGCCGATTGTTAGAAATTATAATTGCAGTGGTGGCCACAATTTAGCAGCGATAGTGCGCCACTGCTAAATACATATAGGAGAAACACTGTGTGTATAGGATGATATTTTCCTGGCATTTACTATGTGACGTTTTATGGTAATTACTGAAAAACATATATCTATGTTTAGGGGTCAGTGACGAAGAGATGTACTGTAGACAGAAGCTCATTTGGCATTGAGCAGGACCTCTGGTTAACTATTTTACCCCTCATCTGAAACCTAAACCTCCCTTTCCCTGAGCAGTGCAGGGCTCCAAGCATTCCCTCCATTCACGCACACACGCACACGCACACGCACGCACGCACGCACGCACGCACGCACGCACGCACACACACACACACACACACACACACACACACACACACACACACACACACACACACACACAACAGCAGTTGTACTTGCAGTGTGCTGGAGGCAGTGCGGTAGAAGGCCAGTTATTGTAATGAGAGTGTGTGTTTATCTCTGAGAAGATAGGAGGAGGAAAGTGTTACAATGTGTTAATGAAAATCTCCTGATCTGGGAGTCCCCCGGCCCTAATTCTCTCACTCTTTCTCTTTTTTCTTTCCCACACATGTTGCATTTCTCCCTCTTGCCAACTCTCTCATACATGCCGATCCTCTCATGACACTGAAGAGAAATGCACCTTTAGAGTTCGTCCCTTTGCCATCACTTGATCATGCAGGGGGATAGCCTGCCTCTGGTATTCCTTATGGAAGAATGGCTACTGCTCTGTAGAGTTGAGTTATCACCCTTCCTTCTCCCATATGTCTACAATCCTGAGCAGCTCACTTCTGATCTCCCCATGTCTACAACATGTGATCTGTTATCCAATGAGTGTAGCTCTGTGTCCTGTGACTGACCAGTGAGCCATATATATATATATACAAAATATGGCTATATATTATTTTGAATTTTATTAAATTTTATGTTATTAATATTACTAAAAACAACAGATTAAACTAATTTTGGCCAAGGTATCCGCGGAATAAGTTTAGAGGGTGTAATGCAATACAATGCAAAAAAATATAAATGCAACATTTTACAATATTTTACTGAGTTAAATTAATTATTTCTAATATTTTACTGAGTTTGAGTTAATTTAAGGAAATCAGTCAATTTAAATAAATTCATTAGGCTCTAGTCTATGGATTTCACATGACTGGGAATACAGATATGCATCTGTTGGTCACAGATACCTTAAAAAATAAAAAATAAAGTAGGGGCATGGATCAGAAAACCAGTCAGTATCTGGTGTAACCACCATTTGCCTCGCGCAGCGCAACACATCTCCTCCGCATAGAGCTGATCAGGCTGTTGATTGTGGCCTGTGGAATGTTCTCACGCTCCTCTTCAATAGCTGTTAGAAATGTCTGGATATTGGCGAGAACTGGATGATGCAATTGTACACGTCGATCCAGAGCATTCCAAACATGCTTAATGTGTGACACGTCTGCTATGTATGCAGGCCATGGAAGAACTGGGACATTTTCAGTTTCCAGGAATTGTGTACAGATCCTTGCAACATGGGGCTGTGCAATATTATGGTGGAACATGAGGTGATGGCGGCAGATGATGGGCCTCAGGATCATGTCACGGTATCTCTGTGCATTGAAATTGCCATCGATAAAATGCAACTGTGTTCGTTGTCCTTACCTTATGCCTGCCCATACCATAACCCCACGACCACCGTGGGTCACTCAGTAAGCCGCTCGCCCACATGACGCCATACACACTGTCTGCCATCTGCCTGGTACAGTTAAAACCCGGGATTCATCCGTGAAGAGCACACTTCTCTAGCATGCCAGTGGGGATCGAAGGTGTGCATTTGCCCACTGAAGTCGGTTACAACGCCAAACTGCAGTCAGGTCAAACCCTGGTGAGGGCGACGAGCATGCAGATGAGCTTCCCTGAGACGATTTCTGACAGTTTGTGCAAATATTCTTCGGTTGTACAAACCCGCAGTTTCAACAGCTGTCCAGGTGGCTGTTCCCAGACGATACCGCTGATGAAGAAGCCAGATGTGGAGGTCCTGGGCTGGCGTGGTTACACGTGGCCTATGGTTGTAAGACCTGTTGGACGTACTGCCAAATTCTGTAAAACAACATTGGAGGCGGCTTATGGTAGAGAAATTAACATTAAATTCTCTGGCAACAGCTCTGGCGGACATTCCTGCAGTTAGAATTCCAAAAAAATTCCATCAAAACTTGAGACATCTGTGGCATTGTGTTGTGTGACAAAACTGTACATTTTAGAGTGGACCTTTCTTATCCCCAGCACAAGGTGCACCTGTGAAATGATCCGCTTCTTGATATGGCACACCTGTCAGGTGGATGGATTACTTTGGCAATTAGAAAAATCTAACCGGGATGTAAACAAATTTGTGCACAGAATATGGAGAGAAATAAGCTTTTTGTGCGTATGGAACATTTCTGGGATCTTTTATTTCAGCTCATTGGAGAGAACTTTACACTGTTGCGTTTATATTTTTGTTCAGTATAATATTATGAATCTATGATTTATGTTCTTAACCCTGGGCAACCTGGGAGGCTCATTATCAGGGCACAAGGCGAGACCCAGATGCAGACACAGGAGGCAGATGGTTGGACTCTTAGATGTTTATTGATCCATAAAGGTGTAGGCAAGAGAATGGTCGTGGACAGGCAAACGGTCAAAACCAGTTCAGAACCCAGGAGGTACAGAGTGGCAGACAGGCTCGAGGTCAAGGCAGGTAGACTGGTCAGGCAGGTGGATACAGAGTCCAGAAACAGGCAAGGGTCAAAACCGGGTGGACTAGAAAAAGAGAATAGAGAAGGCAGGAGCACGGGGAAAACACACTGGTTGACTTGGACATGCAAGACAAACTGGCACAGAGTGACAGGAAACACAGGGATAAATACACTCGAATAGGGAGACAGGAAACACAGAGATAAATACACTGGTAGAGTGAGACAGGAAACACAGGGATAAATACACTGGCACAGAGAGACAGGAAACACAGGGATAAATACACTGGCACAGAGAGACAGGAAACACAGGGATAAATACACTGGCACAGAGAGACAGGAAACACAGGGATAAATACACTGGCACAGAGAGACAGGAAACACAGGGATAAATACACTGGCACAGAGAGACAGGAAACACAGGGATAAATACACTGGCACAGAGAGACAGGAAACACAGGGATAAATACACTGGCACAGAGAGACAGGAAACACAGGGATAAATACACTGGCACAGAGAGACAGGAAACACAGGGATAAATACACTGGCACAGAGAGACAGGAAACACAGGGATAAATACACTGGCACAGAGAGACAGGAAACACAGGGATAAATACACTGGGGAAAACAAGCGACACTTGGAGGGGGTGGAGACAATAACGAGGACAGGTGAAACAGATCAGGGTGTGACACTCATAGTGATATTGATATCCACAGTACTCCAACAATGATACATTCTTCAACTCAATAATTCTTGTATTCCCCAAAAAGGATAAAAAAAACATAAATGCACTGTAATTTAAGCTATGAAATTGCAACGTTTTCTCTCAGCCTCATGGCAAAATGTGTAGAATTGTAAGAAATGCACTTGAAAACTGCAAAAGGTATTTTCTCCGATGCCAAGAGATAGACCTTTTAAAATGTTCTTTCCCAGGGCCTGAGAGTTGGTTTGTTGGGCCATGCACTGCCAAAGTCATAGTACAACTCCTTGTATGCTATTTTTATTGCATCATTTCTGATATATCACATGCCTTTTGTTGTTCCTCTACTGCCATTAATTCCAATTACACTAGTTTGAATTTCTCCCTGACCAATATGTCTGCCATTTTCACCCTATTCTGGAACTTTGAGGGTTTATGACATAGCCACTCTAGTAATTTAATAGGAACTCCATTTCTCTGGTCTCTCTGGTCTCTCTGGTCTCTCTGGTCTCTCTGGTCTCTCTGGTCTCTCTGGTCTCTCTGGTCTCTCTCTCTCTCTCTCTCTCTCTCTCTCTCTCTCTCTCTCTCTCTCTCTCTCTCTCTCTCTCTCTCTCTCTCTCTCTCGCGCGCTCTCTCGCTCTCTCGCTCTCTCTCTCTTACCCAAATCAAAAACCGTGGATTGATAGCACCTTTTCGGGAAACCGAAGGAGAGATATGCTGCTTATAAACACTGCAAGGTGACCAGAGACAATTGTATGATTAAACAGTACAGATACGATCTATGCAGATCGATCAAGATGGCGAGACACAAGTATAGAGACGAAGTGGAGGAACATATTCAGCGGGTCGGACATGAGGCGTATGGAGACTTCTAATGATCAGGGATTACAAAAAGAAAGCCAGTCACGTCGTGGACACCTTTTTCTTATGCTTTGAGCGTAACGACTTTGAACTGTCGAGGAGAGCCCCTGAGGACAATGAGGGTTACATGCTTATGGGCTCCACGGAGGACTATGTAAGTCATTCAAGCGTGTTAACCCTTGCAAGGCTGCTGGCTCAGATGGCATCCCAAGCCGCGCCCTCAGAGCATGTGCAGATCAGCTAACTGTTGTGTTTTCCGACATTTTCAATCTCTCTCTAGCTCAGGCCGTTATCCCCACCTGTTTCAAGATGTCCACTATCAGCCGGCAGCCTTGCAATAACATGTTCTGTTATAATCTACACCCGGCACAGCCAGAAGAGGACTGGCCACCCCCCATAGCCTGGTTCCTCTCTAGGTTTCTTCCTAGGTTCCGGCCTTTCTAGGGAGTTTTTCCTAGCCACCGTGCTTCTACACCTGCATTGCTTGCTGTTTGGGGTTTTAGGCTGGGTTTCTGTACAGCACTTTGAGACGTCAGCTGATGTAAGAAGGGCTTTATAAATAAATTTGATTTATTGATTGATCACCGTGCCCAAGAAAGGGAATGTAACTGAACTGAATGACTACCGACCCGTAGAACTCACTTCCGTCATCATGAAGTGCTTCGAAAGGCTAGTCAAAGACGATACACTTGACCATCTCCCATTCGCATACCGTCCTGACAGATGCAGTCAGACTATGCAGTCGCCATGGCACTGCACACTGCTTTCACCCAGCTAGACTAAAGGAATGTGAGGATACCGTTCATCGACTACAGCTCAGTCTTCAATACTATAGTGCCCTCTAAGCTCACCATAAAACCCACGGCCCTGGGACTCAACTCTTTCCTCTGCAACTGGATCCTAGACTTCCTGACGGGAGGTCCCCAGGTGGTGAAGGTAGGCAGCGTTACCTCATCCACACTGATCCTCAACATGGGGGTCCCACAAGGGTGCGTCTTCAGTCCCCTCCTGTACTCCCTGTATACCCACAACTGCGTGGCCACTGACGACACGACAGTAGTAGGCCTGATAACCAACAATGACGAGACAGCTTACAGAGATATAGGCACTCTGACGTCGTGGTGACAGGTAAACAACCTCTCCTTCAACGTCAGCAAAACAAAGGAGCTGGTTGTGGACTTCAGGAGGAACCAGGCTGGGCACGCCCCCATCCTCATCAACGGGGGTGCTGTGGAGACAGTCAAAAACCTCACAGGAGCTGAAATGGTCAAACCACACGGACAGCGTGGATGTTGTGGAAGTAGGCACGACAGCGGCTCTTCTAGTTCAGGAGGCTGACAAAAATGATCGAGGGCATACTGTTGGGCGTTATCACAGCCTGGTACGGCAACTCAAAGTGTTCTATAGGACTGCCATCGAGGGCATACTGTCGGGCTGCATCACAGCCTGGTACGGCAACTCCACCGCCACTAACCGCAAGGCTAAGCAGAAGGTGGTACGCTCAGCCGAACACACCATTGGGTGAACACTGCCTGTCCTCCAGGACACCTACAACACCAGGTGTCACAGGAAGGCCAAGAAAATCATCATGGATCTCAGCCACCCGAGCCATGGCCTGTTCTACCTATAGTCTGGGTAGAAGCTATTGGCCAGTCTTCCAGTTTTTGCCATGATGCTCCTGTACTGCCCCCGTCTGAGTGATGGAAGTGGGGAGAATAGGCCGTGGCTCGGGTGGTTGAGGTTGTTGATGATCTTCTCGGCCTTCCTGCGACACCTGGTGTTCTATAGACACCACTAGGTAGCTACCTGCCCCCCCCTGTCAAGCTCCTGCCCCCCTGGACCTCCTCTCTGTCATATCTCTGGCTGAGCCTGCAGCCTCTGGTTCAAAAAATTCTAAGAATGCAAGCTGCCCAGTGCCCATTTTCAAGGTCCTGTTTATACAAGAATCCCCCCCCCCCCTGCACATCCTTTAAAAGCAGAAGGAAACCATGGGAGTGTATTTTCAAACAGCTAACGAAAAATGAGGGAAATTAGAATTTGATTGACAGGAGCAAGGAAAAAGCTCTCCATTGAAACCTGTAGATTTCTGTAAACAAAACCTGGTGAACAATGCCTGTTGTTTTTAAGCTCAGCTGACGTTGCCAAACTTAGAGATTGTTTGTTGCTGACCCCGTATGAAAAAGAGAGTGCGAGTGGCGGGGAAACAAAAGTGTGAAAGTCCCTGCGCCCGGCGGCCTGTTGCCGTGGTTGTGGATATGTTAGCTCTCAGACAAAAACACACAATCCTGTTTCCTGTGGGATAGTTTCCTCATCATTCACTGCACACATTCACAATTCATTGTTTCAAATGAAGAAATGTGTGTGTTTGTTAGTAATACCATTTATGTATAGATTGTAAGTAACCTAATGAATTAGCTTTGGACTACCAGTGGCACCAACTTTTTTTTCTTCCAGAGAGTTACATTTCCCCAGAACAGGTTGGTGGCACCTTAATTGTGGAGGACAGGCTTGTGGTAATGGCTGGAGCGGAATAAGCAGAATGGTATCACATACATCAAACACATAGTTTCCATGGTTTCCATTTGTTTGATGCCATTCCATTTGCTCCATTCCAGCCATTATAATGAGCCGTCCTCCCCTCAGCAGCCTCCACTGCCCCAGAACAATAGAGATGATCATTAGAAATCACAACATCATCATCGGGTTGCTTGGATTGACCAATCAGCACACCCGCCAGAAAAAGATAGACTGCTATTGTCTTAGGAAAGCGGCTGAATAAACACTGCCTTTATTATTGTCTGTGATCAGAGGCTTTATGCCCCTGTCCAAGTACATCCTATCATCTTAAAAAAGAGTCTATTGTATATGCCGACCAAAACCATTTGTTGATTTGTACCTTTCATCCTTTGAATCCTTTAAAATGTGAAATTTAAATGGTAATCTAGTACCTGGACAAGCAATAAAACAATGTCAATGATAATAAAATAAAGTAATAATTTAAACGGTTTGCAGTTTATAGATAATGTATGAGTATTCATAAACCCAATATGGACCGATTATTAATCCCTACTGACCACTCATTTTATAAACTGATACAAATGGTCAATTTCTAAACCTGAAAAATGTAGAGATAATATGTTCTTGACCTACAGTAATGTGTAGATCTACCGTTCTGAGATGCCTGTCAGTTAGAACAACAGTAATCGGCAGGTCTACCTGAGATGAATCTCTGAATTTCTGAGGGGATTTGTGTTTGTAAATAATATTTCAGCATACTCCATGTGTTAAGGGAACACACCAGTGTGGAGGAAAGGAGAGAGAACAGGGGGGAGAGAGAGAGAGGGCGGGGGACCGCTGGCGTGGCGCCCGCTGGCAGTATGCCCACTGCTTCGGCTGGAGCGCTATGTCACGGCCAGGCCTCCCTGCCAAAAGGGGTTTCCCCAGACTCACGTCCACACACACACACGTGCGGATGCACACACACCCAAATACACATGCACGGGAAGAACATACATGCACACGTACGCAAACACTTTTCCCATCTCAGCATTTCGATAGTTCCTCAAAACCTATAGTCAACTTCTTGCAAATAGGGGATTCTTATTGCGTGCCAATAAACACAATTTGATGAAGTGTCGCTTACTGACACATCATCCGGGTCAAGCAAAGAATATTCAATAATAACAAAAAATGTGTCCATCTTCATGAGAGTAAGATTGCGATACAGGCAGCTATACACCCCCCAAACAACAGTCTACTCCTATCAAACACTTTCCTGTTGGTGTGACTGAAAGCGCTGAGGTTGGTAGAGAGATACTGAGCAGAGGAAGACACCCCCTCTCCCTCCCTCCCTCGTCCTTCACTATTGTTCCCCACAGATGAGTGTTAGTGCAGGAAGAAGGGGGCTGGGAGGGAGGGACGGAGGGAGAGAGGAGGAGGGAGGGAGGGAGGGGAGTCCTGTTTAATTCGTCTTTGTTTGTGGAGCCTGTTAATTTTCTAATTAGTGCTGTTTCATCCCGTGCCATCGTTAAGAGGACGCCTTGTGTCGTCCAGATGTCTCTACCCAGTGTGTTCTCAGTAGACTACAGTACATTGAGAGTTCTCAGTAGAATATACAGCACATTGAGAGTTCTCAGCAGACTATACAGCACATTGAGAGTTCTCAGTAGACTATACAGCACATTATACAGCACATTGAGAGTTCTCAGTAGACTATACAGCACATTGAGAGTTCTCAGTAGACTACAGCACATTGAGAGTTCTCAGCAGACTATACAGCACATTGAGAGTTCTCAGCAGACTATACAGCACATTGAGAGTTCTCAGTAGACTATACAGCACATTGAGAGTTCTCAGTAGAATATACAGTACATTGAGAGTTCTCGGTAGAATATACAGTGTATTGAGAGTTCTCAGTAGACTACAGCACATTAAAAGTTCTCAGTAGACTATACAGCACATTGAGAGTTCTCAGTAGACTACAGCACATTAAAAGTTCTCAGTAGACTATACAGCACATTGAGAGTTCTCAGTAGACTATACAGTGTATTGAGAGTTCTCAGTAGACTACAGCACATTAAAAGTTCTCAGTAGAATATACAGCACATTAAAAGTTCTCAGTAGACTATACAGCACATTGAGAGTTCTCAGTAGACTATACTGTACATTGAGAGTTCTCAGCAGACTATACAGCACATTGAGAGTTCTCAGTAGACTACAGCACATTGAGAGTTCTCAGTAGACTATACAGCACATTGAGAGTTCTCAGTAGACTATACAGCACATTGAGAGTTCTCAGTAGACTACAGCACATTGAGAGTTCTCAGCAGACTACAGCACATTGAGAGTTCTCAGTAGACTATACAGCACATTGAGAGTTCTCAGCAGACTACAGCACATTGAGAGTTCTCAGTAGACTATACAGCACATTGAGAGTTCTCAGTAGACTATACAGCACATTGAGAGTTCTCAGTAGACTACAGCACATTGAGAGTTCTCAGCAGACTACAGCACATTGAGAGTTCTCAGTAGACTATACAGCACATTGAGAGTTCTCAGCAGACTACACAGCACATTGAGAGTTCTCAGTAGACTACAGCACATTGAGAGTTCTCAGTAGACTATACAGCACATTGAGAGTTCTCAGTAGACTATACAGCACATTGAGAGTTCTCAGTAGAATATACAGTACATTGAGAGTTCTCAGTAGACTACAGCACATTGAGAGTTCTCAGTAGACTACAGCACATTGAGAGTTCTCAGTAGACTACAGCACATTGAGAGTTCTCAGTAGACTATACAGCACATTGAGAGTTCTCAGTAGACTATACAGCACATTGAGAGTTCTCAGTAGACTATACAGCACATTGAGAGTTCTCAGTAGACTACAGCACATTGAGAGTTCTCAGTAGAATATACAGTACATTGAGAGTTCTCAGTAGACTATACAGCACATTGAGAGTTCTCAGCAGACTATACAGCACATTGAGAGTTCTCAGTAGAATATACAGCACATTGAGAGTTCTCAGTAGACTATACAGCACATTGAGAGTTCTCAGTAGACTATACAGCACATTGAGAGTTCTCAGTAGACTATACAGCACATTGAGAGTTCTCAGTAGACTATACAGCACATTGAGAGTTCTCAGTAGACTACAGCACATTGAGAGTTCTCAGTAGAATATACAGCACATTGAGAGTTCTCAGTAGAATATACAGTACATTGAGAGTTCTCAGTAGAATATACAGTACATTGAGAGTTCTCGGTAGGCTATACTGTACATTGAGAGTTCTCAGTAGACTATACAGCACATTGAGAGTTCTCAGTAGACTATACAGCACATTGAGAGTTCTCAGTAGACTACAGCACATTGAGAGTTCTCAGCAGACTACAGCACATTGAGAGTTCTCAGCAGACTATACAGCACATTGAGAGTTCTCAGTAGACTATACAGCACATTGAGAGTTCTCAGTAGACTACAGCACATTGAGAGTTCTCAGTAGACTACAGCACATTGAGAGTTCTCAGTAGACTATACAGCACATTGAGAGTTCTCAGTAGACTACAGCACATTGAGAGTTCTCAGTAGACTATACAGCACATTGAGAGTTCTCAGTAGACTACAGCACATTGAGAGTTCTCAGTAGACTACAGCACATTGAGAGTTCTCAGTAGACTACAGCACATTGAGAGTTCTCAGTAGACTACAGCACATTGAGAGTTCTCAGTAGACTACAGCACATTGAGAGTTCTCAGTAGACTACAGCACATTGAGAGTTCTCAGTAGACTATACAGCACATTGAGAGTTCTCAGTAGACTACAGCACATTGAGAGTTCTCAGTAGACTACAGCACATTGAGAGTTCTCAGTAGACTACAGCACATTGAGAGTTCTCAGTAGACTACAGTACATTGAGAGTTCTCAGTAGACTATACAGTACATTGAGAGTTCTCAGCAGACTACAGCACATTGAGAGTTCTCAGTAGACTACAGTACATTGAGAGTTCTCAGCAGACTACAGCACATTGAGAGTTCTCAGTAGACTATAGTACAGTGAGAGTTCTCAGTAGACTACAGCACATTGAGAGTTCTCAGTAGAATATACAGCACATTGAGAGTTCTGAGTAGACTACAGTACAGTGAGAGTTCTCAGTAGACTATACAGCACATTGAGAGTTCTCAGTAGACTATACAGCACATTGAGAGTTCTCAGTAGACTATACAGTACAGTGAGAGTTCTCAGTAGACTATACAGCACATTGAGAGTTCTCAGTAGACTATACAGCACATTGAGAGTTCTCAGTAGACTATACAGTACAGTGAGAGTTCTCAGTAGAATATACAGTACATTGAGAGTTCTCGGTAGGCTATACTGTACATTGAGAGTTATCAGTAGAATATACAGTACATTGAGAGTTCTTTGTAGGCTATACAGTACATTGAGAGTTCTCTGTAGGCTATACAGTACATTGAGAGTTCTGAGTAGACTACAGTACATTGAGAGTTCTCTGTAGACTACACAGTACATCAAGAGTTCTCAGTAGATTATACTGTACATTGAGAGTTCTGAGTAGACCTTAAGGTACATTGAGAGTTCTCGGTAGACTATACAGTACATTGATAGTTCTGAGTCGACTACAGAACATTGAGAGTTCTGAGTCAACTATACAGTACATTGAGAGTTCTGAGTAGTGTCATGACTCTCCATGAGAATCCAAATAGGTCAGATCAGGTTTGCAATGAAAAACTTCAATCAGACCCCCTCTCACCCGTAGAGGGGGAAGGAAAGATCTAGTGGGGATTAACAACTCACGTCCTGTTATAAATCAACGGAGAAGATCCAGGCGTGCACTCTCAAATTTTACCAAAGGAATGTGGATTTTCTCAACAGACCTTTTCCCTCTGAAACTCTTAACACGTTCAAAAGCTGAATACTAGAACAATATTTCTAATGTAGAATGTGGGGAATGGTCAGAGGCAATCATTTTGTTTGTTGTTTTGTGATGTCATTAAAATGTTATAAAGGAAATACTGTAACTTGGAAAGTATGCCCACTACATGGATGAAGTTTCCATACTATGGGTTATGCATGTAATATGGAAAATGATGAAAGTGTTTTGTTAAGAAAGGGATGTGATTTTGAGAGATAATTGTTTTACATAACTTTGCACAGTGAGTAATCACTGTCCCGGAGTGAGGTCAGGGAGCATGCCAGCCTGCCGGAACCACCCCTTTCGAGCAAAAAATATAAATGATGGGTTAAGAAAAAAAACACATTGAACCTGAAAAAGCGTGAAGCGGCAGCTACATGTTTAAAATGGTTTGAACTTTGAATCTCAACACGAGGTGGAGACGATAAACTCACCTCCCAGACAACCCCTGGTATGGATGATTAGCTGTGCTAAGTAAAGTATCTTCGAAAGCGAATTTAAGTAGGACCATCCTGCTCAAACCACCGTATTAAGCTACTCTCATCACCCCACTGGGGAACCATCGATACGGCTGGCTAGCCCATCTTCAAATAAGCATCTTCAAGAGCGAATGGAAGGAAAATCAACTCTGTAGTTCTGTTCAGGACAACACGACAAGTCACCGGATAACGGACATCTACGAAGAAGGACAACAGTAGAAGAGTTGTTGGAACCATTTTGGACAATCAGAGCCTTACAAGCGTCCCGTGAAAAGGCCCAACACCCTTTCCAAGGCTGCCCCGTTCACCAAGAGAACCCAGGCATTTCCCATAAATACATTCATGATTCCTTGCTTAACAAGCATCCATGTTGTTGTCATTCCGCTAGGGACCTGTTTTAAGCGTATTACATCTCCAGTCAATAACCAGTGCAGAGTGTCTATGTTTATTCCTGTGTTCCCATTTAATACAGTACATTGAGAGTTCTCAGTAGGCTATACAGTACATTGACAGTACAGTTTAATAAAAGACAGAATCGTTTTTAGATGTCTTTAGGGTATACAGTTGAAGTCGGAAATTTACATACACCTTAGCCAAATACATTTAAACTCAGTTTTTTAAATTCCTGACATTTAATTCTAGTAAAAATTTCCTGTCTTAGGTCAGTTAGGATCACCACTTTATTTAAAGAATGTGAAATGTCAGAATAATAGTAGAGAGAATTATTTATTTTAGCTTTATTTCTTTCATCACATTCCCAGTGGGTCAGGAGGTTTGTAGGTCTCCTTGCTCGCACACGCTTTTTCAGTTCTGCCCACACATTTTCTATGGGATTGAGGTCAGGGCTTTGTGATGACCACTCCAATACCTTGACTTTGTTGTCCTTAAGCCATTTTGCCACAACTTTGGAAGTATGCTTGGGGTCATTGTTCATTTGGAAGACCCATTTGCGACCAAGCTTTAACTTCCTGACTGATGTCTTGAGATGTTGCTTCAATATATCTACATAATTTTCCTGACTCATGATGCCATCGATCTTGTGAAGTGAACCAGTCCCTGCTGCAGCAAAGCACCCCCACAACATGATGCTGCCACCCCCGTGCTTCACGGTTGGGATGGTGTTCTTCGTCTTGCAAGCATCCCCCTTTTCCCTCCAAACATAACGATGGTCATTATGGCCAAACAGTTCCATTTTTGTTTCATCAGACCAGATGACATTTCTCAAAAAAGTATGATCTTTGACTGTAGTCTATCTTTTTTATGGCGGTTTTGGAGCAGTGGCTTATTCCTTGCTGAGCAGCCTTTCAGGTTATGTCGATATAGGACTTGTTTTATTGTGGATATAGATACTTTTGTACCTGTTTCCTCCAGCATCTTCACAAGGTCCTTTGCTGTTGTTCTGGGATTGATTTGCACTTTTCGCACCAAAGTACATTCATCTCTAGGAGACAGAACGTGTCTCCTTCCTGAGCGGAATGACGGCTGCGTGGTCCCATGGTGTTTATACTTGCGTACTATTGTTTGTACAGATGAACGTGGTACCGTCAGGCGTTTGGAAATTGCTCCCAAGGATGAACCAGACTTGTGGAGGTCTACAATGTTTTTTTCTGAGGTCTTGGCTGATTTCTTTTGATTTCCCCATGATGTCAAGCAATGATGCACTGAGTTTGAAGGTAGGCCTTGAAATACATCGACAGGTACACCTCCAATTGACTCAAATGATGTCAATTAGCCTATCAGAAGCTTCTAAAGCCATGACATCATTTTCTGGAATGTAAACTTCTGACCGACTGGATTTGTGATACAGTGAATGATAAGTGAAATAATCTGTCTGTAAACAATTGTTGGAAAAATTACCTGTGCCATGCACGAAGTAGATGTCCTAACCGACTTGCCAAAACTATAGTTTGTTAACAAAACATTTGTGGAGTGGTTGAAAAATGAGTTTTAATGACTCCAACCTAAGTGTATGTAAACTTCCGACATCAACTGTATCTCTGATGGATAGGTCAATGATAAACCAATGCCAATCAGAGCGTGAACACAGAATAGGGTGACCACAACAGTGCCCCTAAAACACATCCAGCCCAATCACAACAGATGACGGGACAGAGAATAAACAGGGAGTGTTCTTAATGAGCCCACACTGATTTGTGGCTTTTTGGGTTGTCATGGTGATAGTAGTAGGAGAAGAGGGGCAGGGTGGGGTCTCTATTCCTCTCCCTTAATGAGAGGCTGGCTGGCTGTGTAGCTGGCTGGGTGGGTGGGTAGCTGGCTGTGTGGCTGGGTGGTGGGATGGGTAGATGGCTGGGTGGCCAGGTAGCTGGCTGGGTAGATGGCTGGGTGGCTAGGTAGCTGGCTGGGTAGATGGCTGGATGGCTAGGTAGCTGGCTGGGTAGATGGCTGGATGGCTAGGTAGCTGGCTGGGTGGGTGGCTGGGTGGGTGGGTGGCTGGGTGGGTGGCTGGCTAGCTGAGTGGCTGGCTGGGCGGGTGGGTAGCTGGCTGGGTGGCCAGGTTGCTGGCTGGGTAGATGGCTGGGTGGCTAGGTAGCTGGCTGGGAAGATGGCTGGATGGCTAGGTAGCTGGCTGGGTAGATGGCTGGCTGGCTAGGTAGCTGGCTGGGTAGATGGCTGGGTGGCTAGGTAGCTGGCTGGGTGGCTTGCTGAGTGGCTGACTGAGTAGCTGGATGGCTGGCTGGCTGAGTGGTTGGATGGCTGTCTAGCTGAGTAGCTGGATGGATGGCTGGGTGGCTGAGTGACTGACTGACTGGCTGGCTGAGTGAGTGACTGGGTGGCTGGCTGAGTGAGTGACTGGGTGGCTGGCTGGCTGACTGACTGACTGGATGGCTGAGTGGCTTGGCGGCTGGGTGTCTGTCTGTATGGTTGTCTGGCTGGCTGGCTGGGTATCTGGTTGTCTGGCTGGCTGGTTGGCTGGCTGGCTGGTTGGCTGGTTGGCTGGGTGGGAATAAAATGCAGCTCCAAATGAAAAAACATCTAAAAGCCAGAAAAGCCAAGTCTCAAGACCAAACTACTATTTATACACTGTAAACTCTCAGTATGGCACCTCTTTGACTTACTCCATTCTCAAGCCTTCCGTGATAAAATAGAGTTGGTGTGTGTTCTCTGTACGTGTGTGTGTGTGTGTGTTAGAGAAAAGCACATGACCACCTCAGCGAGTCTCTGTGGTCTGAGACACATTCTCAGTGTGAAGGAAGCAGCCTGGACTCAGACTAACCCCAACAGCCCAGGTGACCTCCCTCTATCATCACTGTTGCAGGATGTACACAGACACACACAGTAGTAAATACAACACAGAGAGTAATCAGAGGCAGAGAGTATACCCATTGCAAATCTTTTTGGTTACTTCAGATTTGTCAATGAGAGTTATTGTTATTGAAAAGGTTAATTACTGTTTAGTGTGAAAATAAATATGTCTATGCTGGATTAACAAGAGTCTAGACAAAAATGGTTAAAGATCACTTGGGAGATCACCATTGAGCAGTGAAAAGTGAACTGAGAGAGAGAGCACTCATGGAGGTGTTCCTCTGTAACTGTCAGATGAGCCCCCACAACCACAGGGGCTATCTTTAGCCCAGGCAGAGCACAGAGTTGTTTGGTCACATCCCGACCCCGCTGCCTGGCCATGCCCACTGACTTTAACTGCCGGGAAGGTGAGGGTTTGGCACAGAGTTGTCTTCAGGGTGTGTGTGTGTGTGTGTGTGTGTGTGTGTGTGTGTGTGTGTGTGTGTGTGTGTGTGTGTGTGTGTGTGTGACACTTTCAGAACTTGTTGTTCACTGCATGGGTCATTGTTGCTGGTCACTGCATGGGTCATTGTTGCTGGTCACTGCTGTTAGTCACTGCTGTTGGTCATTGTTGTTGGTCACTGCATGGGTCATTGTTGCTGGTCACTGCTGTTAGTCACTGCTGTTAGTCACTGCTGTTGGTCATTGTTGTTGGTCACTGCATGGGTCATTGTTGCTGGTCACTGCTGTTAGTCACTGCTGTTAGTCACTGCTGTTGGTCATTGTTGTTGGTCACTGCATGGGTCATTGTTGCTGGTCACTGCTGTTAGTCACTGCTGTTGGTCATTGTTGCTGGTCACTGCATGGGTCATTGTTGCTGGTCACTGCTGTTAGTCACTGCTGTTGGTCATTGTTGTTGGTCACTGCATGGGTCATTGTTGCTGGTCACTGCTGTTAGTCACTGCTGTTAGTCACTGCTGTTGGTCATTGTTGTTGGTCACTGCATGGGTCATTGTTGCTGGTCACTGCTGTTAGTCACTGCTGTTAGTCACTGCTGTTGGTCATTGTTGTTGGTCACTGCATGGGTCATTGTTGCTGGTCACTGCTGTTAGTCACTGCTGTTAGTCACTGCTGTTGGTCATTGTTGTTGGTCACTGCATGGGTCATTGTTGCTGGTCACTGCTGTTAGTCACTGCTGATGGTCATTGTTGTTGGTCACTGCATGGGTCATTGTTGTTGGTCACCATACTTTCTCTTTACAGTTGGCTATGTGAGGAGCTCTGCTATTCCATGGAACACCTCCCCTTTCTACTCTCCTATTTGGACCTGCCTGTAGGAGTGTCTCCCCTTCCTCCCCTGTCACTCCTGGTCAATGTGGTTAGTAAAGCATGACTTGCCAATCTCCACTTTGGAGTCACTTGACTATCGCTAAGGGCGAGTTCCACTAATGCAAGTGACTCCCTCCCTCCCTCCCTGACCCCCCCGCCAGCCTGCCTCCCTCCCCGCCCCCCCCCCCCCCGCGAGAGGCGTCACTACAGTTCCCGGTTCGATTCCAGGCTGTATCACATCTGGCCGTGATTGATAGTCCCATAGGGCAGCACACAATTGGCCCAGCATCGTCCAGGCTTGGCCGGGGTAGGCCGTCATTGTAAATAATAATTTATTCTTAAATAAAGGTTACATTTAAAAAAAATACCCGGGGCAGGTTGGTGGGGCAGGTGGGGTATTTTTTTAAATGTAACCTTTATTTAAGAATAAATTAAGAATCAATTATTACTCACTCACTCTTACGCTATCTATCTGTCTAATTTCCTCTGAAACCTCCCACTGTGACACTCCCTCTTGTACTTTCCATCTAGTCAGACATGCCATACTGGCGTGAACTTTCATAATATTCTCTGATGATGCAAAAGGAAGTTACAATTTGAAAAGGTGAATAAATACTAATGGCTAAATATTCACACAAAGTGACACTGATATAACTAGCAAGAAATATGAGGGTTTGTTTGTGTATTTATGTATCTGTCACAATATTTGTGTAATCAGTGTTTTGGCAACCCCTCCTCCTCTCTCTTGGCGAGCGAGGCTCAGGACGCTGAACTCCGTTTCTATATTCTATATTTATCTCAGTGGTTTAGTTGAACAGGTTCTATAGCCTCAGGCCCTCTGCTCTCTCTGCTCTCAGGCCTAGTGTTGCCGAGCGCCCCACATTTCACCGGCGGTAGCAACTCTCGTGACTGTACTCTGGGGTGGAGGTGGGGGAGTGAGAGGGTTAAAATCACTCCACACACAGGAGACACAAGCAGTGTACAAGATGACCCCTGACCCCGCAGGAAGGGAATGTGGAAGCGCGTTCACCTCAGGTGGACAGTTGGAAAGTGGAAGATCATTTCTGTTCTAGGTTTAGATTAGAGAGTTACAACGTGAAATTGTTTACTCAGAGTCTTGTTAAATGACATGCTGCCATCCATGTAGTAATCTGTCAGGGGGTTTTGGGCACATATACGATGACCTGTTATGTACTAGACTCACCATGCACATTTGCAATCTCAGTAGATTCGATTTTTTTGTCTGCACTGTAAACACTCAGCACTGACAATTGTCAGCATGGACTGTAGTTTACTGTGCCCCTGGGTAGGCTATGCTACCACATGATGAAATCATTATCCATGGGCTTATTATTTCTAGACGTTCCCAGTGATTATACAGTACCATTTCGGAAATGGTTACCATGTCCATTCTCTGGGACGTAAAGCATTGAGTGCGGCGTCTCACTCTGCTTTGCTATGGCTATGTTGACTACTATACTGTCTACTATACTGACTACTATACTGACTACTATACTGTCTACTATGTTGACGACTATACTGACTACTATACTGACTACTATGTTGACTACTATACTGACTACTATGTTGACTACTATGTTGACTACTATACTGACTACTATGTTGACTACTATACTGACTACTATACTGACTACTATACTGACTACTATGTTGACTACTATACTGACTACTATGTTGACTACTATACTGACTACTATACTGACTACTATACTGACTACTATACTGACTACTATACTGACTACTATACTGTCTACTATGTTGACTACTATGTTGACTACTATGTTGACTACTATACTGACTACTATGTTGACTACTATACTGACTACTATACTGACTACTATGTTGACTACTATGTTGACTACTATGTTGACTACTATACTGACTACTATGTTGACTACTATACTGACTACTATACTGACTACTATGTTGACTACTATGTTGACTACTATACTGACTACTATACTGACTACTATGTTGACTACTATGTTGACTACTATACTGACTACAATGTTGACTACTATACTGACTACTATGTTGACTACTATACTGACTACTATGTTGACTACTATACTGACTACTATACTAACTACTATACTGACTACTATGTTGACTACTGTACTGTCTACTATGTTGACTACTATACTGTCTACTATACTGACTACTATACTGACTACTATACTGACTACTATACTGACTACTATACTAACTACTATACTGTCTACTATGTTGACTACTGTACTGTCTACTATGTTGACTACTATACTGACTACTATACTAACTACTATACTAACTACTATACTGTCTACTATACTGACTACTATACTGACTACTATACTAACTACTATACTGACTACTATGTTGACTACTGTACTGTCTACTATGTTGACTACTATACTGACTACTATACTGACTACTATACTAACTACTATACTGACTACTATACTAACTACTATACTGTCTACTATGTTGACTACTATGTTGACTACTATACTGACTACTATACTGACTACTATACTGACTACTATGCTGACTACTGTACTGTCTACTATGTTGACTACTATACTGTCTACTATACTGACTACTATACTGACTACTATACTGACTACTATACTGACTACTACACTGACTACTATGTTGACTACTATGTTGACTACTATACTGACTACTAAGTTGACTACTATACTGACTACTATGTTGACTACTATACTGACTACTATACTGACTACTATGTTGACTACTATGTTGACTACTATACTGACTACTATACTGACTACTATGTTGACTACTATACTGACTACTATACTGACTACTATACTGACTACTATACTGACTACTATGTTGACTACTATGTTGACTACTATACTGACTACTATACTGACTACTATACTGACTACTATACTGACTACTATGTTGACTACTATGTTGACTACTATACTGACTACTATGTTGACTACTATGTTGACTACTATACTGACTACTATACTGACTACTATGTTGACTACTATGTTGACTACTATACTGACTACTATACTGACTACTATACTGACTACTATGTTGACTACTATGTTGACTACTATGTTGACTACTATACTGACTACTATACTAACTACTATACTGACTACTATGTTGACTACTGTACTGTCTACTATGTTGACTACTATACTGTCTACTATACTGACTACTATACTGACTACTATACTGACTACTATACTGACTACTATACTAACTACTATACTGTCTACTATGTTGACTACTGTACTGTCTACTATGTTGACTACTATACTGACTACTATACTGACTACTATACTAACTACTATACTGACTACTATGTTGACTACTGTACTGTCTACTATGTTGACTACTATACTGTCTACTATACTGACTACTATACTAACTACTATACTGACTACTATACTAACTACTATACTGTCTACTATGTTGACTACTATGTTGACTACTATACTGACTACTATACTGACTACTATACTGACTACTATGCTGACTACTGTACTGTCTACTATGTTGACTACTATACTGTCTACTATACTGACTACTATACTGACTACTATACTGACTACTATACTGACTACTATACTGACTACTATGTTGACTACTATGTTGACTACTAAGTTGACTACTATACTGACTACTATGTTGACTACTATACTAACTACTATACTGACTACTATACTGACTACTATACTAACTACTATACTGACTACTATGTTGACTACTGTACTGTCTACTATGTTGACTACTATACTGTCTACTATACTGACTACTATACTAACTACTATACTGACTACTATACTAACTACTATACTGTCTACTATGTTGACTACTATGTTGACTACTATACTGACTACTATACTGACTACTATACTGACTACTATGCTGACTACTGTACTGTCTACTATGTTGACTACTATACTGTCTACTATACTGACTACTATACTGACTACTATACTGACTACTATACTGACTACTATACTGACTACTATGTTGACTACTATGTTGACTACTATACTGACTACTAAGTTGACTACTATACTGACTACTATGTTTACATTTACATTTACATTTAAGTCATTTAGCAGACGCTCTTATCCAGAGCGACTTACAAGTACATACATTCATACTTTTTCTTTTTTTTTTTTTTTTTTGTACTGGCCCCCCGTGGGAATCGAACCCACAACCCTGGCGTTGCAAGCGCCATGCTCTACCAACTGAGCCACACGGGGCCCCCCGTGTGGGGGTGAAGACCACCCTCCCACTCTGTCTGCCAAATTCTTTCTCTTTGCTCTTGTTTTCCTTAATAGGATGTCCGTGGGAGCCGGGAGGGTTGTCAGCGAAATGGGACACACCTGGGCTCGGGTGTGTCCCGGGATAAATATACCCCTTCCCCATTCATTGAGACTCCCTCCATGCAGACACACTGTTAGAGTTTGGTTATGGCAGTTTTATTTGGCACCTTTCAACAACCCTCATTATCACATTTATGCGTGCAATCACTCAATCACTTACACACAATTGTTAATTGTATTTAGTTTACGTCAGTTAATAAATATCTCCATGTTGTCTCCCTTTTTGTTACGAACTTTGAGCCGGTTTGTGACATTGATGAATCGACACCATTTAAAATAATTGTGTATATGACTGAGTTTCCTTCGCCTTGTACTCACCACTTGAGTAAGCCTCTGAGCGACTGGGTCATAGGACTGTGGTTGATCTGCTGCCACAGGTCTCTGGACATCAGAACCAGGAGCATTAGACTGTTCTCTTCTCAGCAGAGCTGCTACCTGCTGGTAGGACTGATAAGAAGAGTCTCTTATCTTTGCTCTATGTTGACTACTATACTGACTACTATACTGACTACTATGTTGACTACTATGTTGACTACTATACTGACTACTATACTGACTACTATGTTGACTACTATACTGACTACTATACTGACTACTATACTGACTACTATACTGACTACTATGTTGACTACTATGTTGACTACTATACTGACTACTATACTGACTACTATACTGACTACTATACTGACTACTATGTTGACTACTATGTTGACTACTATACTGACTACTATGTTGACTACTATGTTGACTACTATACTGACTACTATACTGACTACTATGTTGACTACTATGTTGACTACTATACTGACTACTATACTGACTACTATACTGACTACTATGTTGACTACTATGTTGACTACTATGTTGACTACTATGTTGACTACTATGTTGACTACTATACTGACTACTATGTTGACTACTATGTTGACTACTATACTGACAACTATGTTGACTACTATGTTGACTACTATACTGACTACTATACTGACTACAATGTTGTCTACTATACTGACTACTATACTGACTACTATGTTGACTACTATACTGACTACTATACTGACTACTATGTTGACTACTATACTGACTACTAAGTTGACTACTATGTTGACTACTATACTGACTACTAAGTTGACTACTAAGTTGACTACTATGTTGACTACTATACTGACTACTATGTTGACTACTATACTGACTACTATACTGACTACTATACTGACTACTATACTGACTACTATACTGACTACTATACTGTCTACTATGTTGACTACTATGTTGACTACTATACTGACTACTATACTGACTACTATACTGACTACTATACTGACTACTATACTGACTACTATGTTGACTACTATGTTGACTACTTGGAAGGTTAAGTGGTTGAGAGACCGGAGCCATTTTGATGCTTGGAGTGCTTGAACATGAATATTCCATCCAGGGGGCATCTGGTGTCCATACCCTTGTCCCTGGTCCCTGCCGGGGCGGGCGAGGCACTGAGCATGATGGGGAATGGAGAATGGGGGAATGGGGGGACAAAGACAAAGAACAAAGACCAAGAAAGGACATTAAAGCTGGACTCTGTAGTTGGTGAAACTGCCACGTCCATTTGGAACATTACAATAACAAAGAAGAAGCATCATAAAGGCATCAGAGGAATATAGCGTGTGTAGCCCAAACACAATACACGTCGCAAAGGCCAGTAGGCCACACAGTATAAAGCTATTAGTTGATAAATGACGGAAAACAATCTGTATGGTTTTACTGCAAATACTCTGCTACTGTGTGGGCAGGTTTTTAGAATGGGGAAATGTATATCAATGTAAGGAAATGGAATGAAGGGGTGGAGCTAGTCACGGCAGAGATGGAGAGAATGGTACTGTAGAGAATGGTACTGTAGAGAATGGTACTGTAGAGAATGGTACTGTAGAGAACGGTACTGTAGAGAACGGTACTGTAGAGAACGGTACTGTAGAGAACGGTACTGTAGAGAATGGTACTGTAGAGAATGGTACTGTAGAGAATGGTACTGTAGAGAATGGTACTGTAGAGAACGGTACTGTTCATGGTGCTGATATTGGAGCTAGTCACGGCAGAGATGGAGAGAGTATGGGGATGCTGAGTAGAAAGATGATCTGCTGGGTTTCAGGAGGTTATCATAGATGGCGGTTAGTTTCAGGAGGTTATCATGTTAGATGGTGGGGTGGTTAGTTTCAGGAGGTTATCATGTTAGATGGTGGTTAGTTTCAGGAGGTTATCATGTTAGATGGTGGTTAGTTTCAGGAGGTTATCATGTTAGATGGTGGTTAGTTTCAGGAGGTTATCATGTTAGATGGTGGTTAGTTTCAGGAGGTTATCATGTTAAATGTTGGTTCGTTTCAGGAGGTTATCATGTTAGATGGTGGTTAGTTTCAGGAGGTTACTATGTTAGATGGTGGGGTGGTTAGTTTCAGGAGGTTATCATGTTAGATGGTGGGGTGGTTAGTTTCAGGAGGTTATCATGTTAGATGGTGGTTAGTTTCAGGAGGTTATCATGTTAGATGGTGGTTAGTTTCAGGAGGTTATCATGTTAGATGGTGGTTAGTTTCAGGAGGTTATCATGTTAGATGGTGGTTAGTTTCAGGAGGTTATCATGTTAAATGTTGGTTCGTTTCAGGAGGTTATCATGTTAAATGGTGGTTAGTTTCAGGAGGTTACTATGTTAGATGGTGGGGTGGTTAGTTTCAGGAGGTTATCATGTTAGATGGTGGTTAGTTTCAGGAGGTTACTATGTTAGATGGTGGGGTGGTTAGTTTCAGGAGGTTATCATGTCAGATGGTGGGGTGGTTCTAAGTCGGGATTGATGGAAGTGTTGGTTACTGCTACACAGTTTTTGGGCCGATGAAGAGGTCCCATGTGAAGCTCAGTTGTGTGTTGACGGTGGTGCCTTATTAGTCTTGAAAGGTTTCTAATGTAACGGCACAGCAGAAGCTAGTCTTGTTGTTGAGTATTGAGGGGGGGGGGGCTGGTCCTGGTGTAGGTGTGTGATGTAGGAGGCGTTAGTTATTGGATGCTAGGCATGTAATGCCTCAGACCGGCGGGGCGAGGGGTCATGGTGTGAGTGTAGTGTACGGCGTGTGATGTAGTTATTGGATGCTAGGCATGTAATGCCTCAGACCGGCGGGGCGAGGGGTCATGGTGTGAGTGTAGTGTACGGCGTGTGATGTAGTTATTGGATGCTAGGCATGTAATGCCTCAGACCGGCGGGGCGAGGGGTCATGGTGTGAGTGTAGTGTACGGCGTGTGATGTAGTTATTGGATGCTAGGCATGTAATGCCTCAGACCGGCGGGGCGAGGGGTCATGGTGTGAGTGTAGTGTACGGCGTGTGATGCCGGCCAGGAATGTGCCTTGTGGTGCAGCTACACAATAGACCAGGACTCCCTGGGGCTGGTCAGTGGGAGGAGTCACCCCCCTGCACCCATCCTGCTGTGTGATGAGCTGTCAGCTCCTCTTAACCACATCTATACACACAATGGCTCACACACACTCTCTCTCTCTGTTTGTCTCTCTCTCTCTCTCTCCTGTCTTTTCTCTCTCTCTCTGTCTCTCTCTCTCTCTCTCTCTCTCTCTCTCTCTCTCTCTCTCTCTCTCTCTCTCTCTCTCTCACAAACCTCCACACACCATTCAGACCTGTATTTTCCTAATAACTAATTTACCCTCTCAGTCTATCACAGAAAAGCACAGTGCACCTATCAACAGAGCGGAAGCAGTGGGAACTGTGTTAGTGTGTGTGTATGTCGTCTGTGAGTGTATGCACACACACTCGTGTGTGTGTTTGTTGTTGCGCACATGTCTGTGTGAGTGTGTGTACATTCTTAGGTCATGCGACTAAAGCACAGCCAGGTGACAGTGTGGTTAGTAGGATCCAGGGTGACCTTGGACTTGACCATGTGACTTAGCTGTGTGGGAGGAGAGGGGTCATAAAGGCCGAAGAGGTGACTGAAAGACATGGTGCAACAGTGCTACTTCTGTGGTGTGAGAAATGTATGCTTGACTTGACTGTAAGTTGCTTAGGATAAAAGCTTCTGCTTAATGGCATTTATTATGATTAATGTTATTATCATTATGTTATTATTATTATTATTGTTATTATTATTATTACCATTGTTGTTATTATTGTCATTATTATTATTGTTATTATTATTGTTAATTATTGTTATTATCATTATTATTATTGTTGTTATTGTCATTATTGTCATTATTGTTATTTTTGTTATTGTTATTATTATTGTTAATTAGTATTATTGTTATTATCATTATTATTGTTGTTATTATCATTGTTGTTATTATTGTTAGTATTATTGTTATTATTATTATTGTTGTTATTATTGTCATTATTGTCATTATTATTATTGTTAATTATTATTATTGTTATCATTATTATTGTTGTTATTGTTGTTATTATCATTGTTGGTATTATTGTTAGTATTATTGTTATTATTATTATTGTTGTTATTATTGTTATTGTTATCATTGTTATTATTATCGTCATTATTGTTATTATTATTATTATTATTGTTGTTATTGTTGTTATTGTTATCATTGTTATTATTATTGTTATTATTATTATTTATTATCGTAATTATTGTTATTATTATTGTTATTATTGGTATTATTATTATTGTTATTATTATTATTGTTGTTATTGTTGTTATTATTATTGTTATTATTATCGTCATTATTATTATTATTAATAATAATAATAATGCATAGTCACTTCGCCCCCACCTACATGTACAGATTACCTCAACTAGCCTGTACCCCCGCACACTGACTCGGTACCGGTGCCCCCTGTATATATCCTCGTTATTCTTATTGTGTTACTTTTTACCATCACTTTTTATTTGAGTCTACTTGGTAAATATTTTCTTCTTCTTGACCTGCACTGTTGGTTAAGGGCTCATAAGTAAGCATTTCACGGTAAAGTCTACACTTGTTGTATTCGGTGCATGTGACAAATACACTTTGATTATTATTATTATTATTATTGTTATATAGCACTCAAACTTCATCCAGAAATATAACTACAGTAGTTTAATATCCCCCACAAACAGATTTCCATTTTAAACTGAACAAATTAGACCAGTGTTGTTCTCATCTAAAGTCAGGACTTTTACAGTAGTTTGAGGACTCTGTTGAATTATGCAGCTGCCAGGTACCGAAGCAGCAGGTTTTAGGAAGCGCTCGTTAATGACGTAAACACCTTGAGGGCTTTAGTGTGAATCACTGTTTTCTGTAGGATTATGTGAGCCTTTTATCCTGTTTCATAACATGTACATGCATGTACACACACACACGCACGCACGCACACACACACACACACACACACACACACAATGCCTGCTTTGTACACCCTACATTTATTTTTTTGGTTTAAGCCACCCAACATGATAAGGACATGTAAAGTATATTATATAGATGATGATGTGGCAAATGCTCAGTGGATAAGACATACATAGATGAATACTGTGACGAGTGGGATGACTGAATGACTCAACTACTGGAAATGAACAGTATTTTAACAGACATTCCTATTAGTCACTTTGCAGTTGTGTACCACTATGTCACATTGTCCTTTACTGCCCCCTAGTGTCCAACTGGTGTTTGTGTTTGTACTGGAACTCTGTAACCATCAAAAAGTCACAAGTCAAGTTTTCATAGCAGAAAACCGATATCAGTCAATAGGCTCAGATTTGGGCCTGGATTCAATCCGTATCACAAAAGTATTGCGGAAGATTTGTGTTATAGCTAGAATGAAATTAAAATGAAATGTTCCCGTGTTCACGGAGACTGCATTCAGGGTAAAGGCTGAATATGTCGGCTCAATTGGACATTTATTTGTTTACTCTAATCTTCTGCGATATTTCCACGATAATTCTGCGATACGGATTGAATCCAGTCTCTGGTCAGGAATATTCTTTATTGGCTCATTAGCTAAAATGTGTGTATTTGTGGCAAAATTCATGAATACAATAAGAAAAACAGGATTTACTAATGTCTCACTTTTATTTTCTTTACAGGGGAATAAAGATGCAGAGAAGCATTTCCTACTCACCTCCAACCATAGCCGTTGGGACTGGGTGAGAGAAAGAGAGAGAGGGAGAGAGAAAGAGCGAGAGAGCGGGATAGGGAGAGAGAGAGAGAGAAAGAGAGAGAGAGGGATAGGGAGAGAGAAAGAGAGATAGAGAGAGAGAGAGAGAGAGAGAGGGAGAAAAAGAAAGGGAGAGAGAAAGAGAGAGAGGGATAGGGAGAGAGAAAGAGAGAAAGAGAGAGAGAGAGAAAGAGAGGGAGAGAGAGAGAGAGAGAGAGAGAGGGAGAAATAGGGAGAGAGTGAAAAAAGGAGCTCCACAGACAGAAGGACCAGTTCTCACATAGTAATAAACAAGTACACAAATACTTGTGTTTTTCAGCAGACATTGACAACAACAGCACTATCTAGACCGTAGCCCCCCCCCCCCCCCCCCCCCCCCCCACGGCCTACCCGGCCCCGCCTGGAGCCACGCCCTTCACTGCACCCCACCACTGCCGACGTAGAGCCTGGAAGGCAGGGGAGCCACGGCCGGGATTTCATGGCAACAGCACCCTAGGGCTGCCATGGCAGCTGCTGCCGCCGATGCCCCACGCCATATTACCGCACTGACGCCGGAGGACGAGGAAGGAAGAGCCGCTGCCAAGCTGTACGGAGGCACTACCCTGCCACGGACAGAGAGAGAGAGAGAAGGAGAGAGGGAAGAGCGAGCCAGTGGGACTTTGTTTGGTTCCCAGGATAAACTTCGGCTTCACGCTTTCTGTCACACGGGAGAGAAACCCTTCCACTGCTCCCAGCCACACTGCACGAAGGCCTTCAGCTCCAAATATAAACTGTTCAGGTAAAACATCACCAAAAGTTTTTAAACTTTTAATGTTTCCTCTAAAACACTTTCACAGACTAACTTGTATCTCTCTCTCTCTCTCTCTCTCGCTCTCTTTCTTTTTCTCTCTCTCTCTCTCTCTCTCTCTCTCGCTTTCTTTCTTTTTCTCTCTCTCTTTCTCGCTCTCTCGCTCTTTCTCTTTCTCTTTCTCTCGCTCTTTCTCTTTCTCTCTCTCTCTCTCTCTCTCTCTCTTTCTCTCTCTCTCTCTCTCTCTCTCTCTTTCTCTTTCTCTCTCTTTCTCTCTCTTTCTCTCTCTCTCTCTTTCTCTCTCTTTTTCTCTCTCTTTCTTTCTGTCTCTCTCTCTCTCTCTTTCTCTTCGTTATCCAGGCATATGGCCACACACTCTCCGCAGAAAACTCACCAGTGCTCGTTCTGCGAGAAAATGTTTCACCGCAAAGATCACCTGAAGAACCACCTGCAGACCCATGACCCCAACAAAGAGGCCTTCAAGTGTGAGGAATGTGGCAAGCACTACAACACCAAGCTGGGCTACAAGCGTCATGTGGCCATGCATTCAGCCACGGCTGGGGACCTCACCTGTAAGGTGTGCCTGCAGAGCTACGAGACTACCCCTGCACTGCTGGAGCATCTCAAGAGCCACTCGGGCAAGTCCTCCGGAGGTGCCAAGGAGAAGAAGCACCCGTGTGACCACTGTGACCGCCGCTTCTACACACGGAAGGACGTGCGTCGCCACATGGTGGTCCACACCGGCAGAAAGGACTTCCTGTGTCAGTACTGCGCCCAGCGCTTCGGCAGGAAGGACCACCTGACGCGGCATGTGAAGAAGAGCCACTCTCAGGAGCTGCTGAAGATAAAGACGGAGCCTCCGGACATGCTAGGCATGCTGGGCTCTGGCTCCTCCCCCTGCACTGTCAAAGAGGAGCTCAGCCCCATGATGTGCAGCATGGGTTCCAACAAAGACCCCACGCTGGCCAAGCCGTTCCCCAGCGGCACCTCCTTCCCCATGGGCATGTACAACCCCCACCACCTCCAGGCCATGTCCAACCCTGGGGTGGGCCACCACCACTCTCTGATGCCTGGCTCCTTGTCCACTGCCATGGGGATGGGCTGCCACATGGAGCCCCCCCTCCACCACCCCCATCACCCGCACCACCACCACCACCACCACTACCATCACCACCACATCCAACACTCTCCCCCGCTGCCCCACCTGCAGCAGCCCCAACAGCACCAGCAGCAACAGCACGCCCAGCCGCCGCCCAAGTACCAGCTGGGATCTACCTCATACCTGCTGGACAAGCCTCTCAAAGTGGAGATGGAGAGCTTTCTCATGGATCTGCAGAGTGGGCTGCCGGGCCACCACTCAGGCGATCATCATCATGCTGCTTCCTCGCCCCCCAAGGAGGGACTAGAGCACCCCTCAGGCCTGACAGACGAGCTGTGTGGGGACCCCCTCCTGTCCAAGAACCCTGCTGTCATCGCTGAGGCTCTGTGCGCTGCTAACATGGACTTCTCTCACCTGCTGGGCTTCCTGCCCCTCAACCTGCCCCCCAACCTGCCCCCATACAACGCCCCCATGAGCACAGCAGGGCTTGTCATGAGCTACACCTCGTCTACCCCTGCCTCCTCCTCTTCCTCCTCTTCGTCATCCTCATCCTTGCATGCTGCCGAGCCCCACACCGTTGCCACAGCTGCAGCCGCACCTCTTACCTCTTTGCAACCTCAACCTCCGGAGCAGCAGGGTTCCAGCGGGTGCCTGGGTCTAGGGCCCCTGCACACTCTCCCGCCAGTGTTTAGCTCCAGCCTCAGCACGACCACCCTGCCTCGCTTTCACCAGGCCTTCCAATGAGGGGCCACCAGGCCTGGCCCGGTCCCTACCCCTTCATCCTCAGCTCACTGCCTGGGCGCCCAAGGTCCATGGGCCTGCTGGCCGCAAGGACGGTGATAAAAACACATGAACACTTAGAAGCCTTAATTGAATCACACAAAAGCTTTTGATTAGAGAAAACAGAACCCTTTATTGAAACAAAAGGGAAAAGATGAGACATTTTAAAACAAAACTTTCTTTCTATCTTTTAGTTATAACCTCTCCCACCAACCTATCTCCCTGATCCATGATCCCCTCTCCCACCAACCTATCTCCCTGATCCATGATCCCCTCTCCCACCAACCTATCTCCCTGATCCATGATCCCCTCTCCCACCAACCTATCTCCCTGATCCATGATCCCCTCTCCCACCAACCTATCTCCCTGATCCATGATCCCCTCTCCCACCAACCTATCTCCCTGATCCATGATCCCCTCTCCCACCAACCTATCTCCCTGATCCATGATCCCCTCTCCCACCAACCTATCTCCCTGATCCATGATCCCCTCTCCCACCAACCTATCTCCCTGATCCATGATCCCCTCTCCCATCAACATATCTCCCTGATCCATGATCCCCTCTCCCTTTATTATGTAACTAGTAGGCAGCATCAGTAGGCCTGAAGGCATGGTACTGCTACTTTATAAAGTAATAATATTAGGAAAAAAATCAAAGATTAATTTTAGAGAAGATGTTTTGAAGTGGATGAAATATAATTTTCTTGCTTTTCCAAATGTGACTGAACTTGCTAGATTATCTCACCTATGAGTGTAAAGGTCTGAACCACCTGCCCAGAAACACACCCTGTCTGTCATCATCACCGTCAGGGGGAAAATATACCCTGTCTGTCATCATCACCGTCAGGGGGAAAACACACCCTGTCTGTCATCATCACCGTCAGGGGGAAAACACACCCTGTCTGTCATCATCACCGTCAGGGGGAAAATATACCCTGTCTGTCATCATCACCGTCAGGGGGAAAACACACCCTGTCTGTCATCATCACCGTCAGGGGGAAAATATACCCTGTCTGTCATCATCACCGTCAGGGGGAAAACACACCCTGTCTGTCATCATCACCGTCAGGGGGAAAATATACCCTGTCTGTCATCATCACCGTCAGGGGGAAAACACACCCTGTCTGTCATCATCACCGTCAGGGTGAAAACATACCCTGTCTGTCATCATCACCGTCAGGGGGAAAACACACCCTGTCTGTCATCATCACCGTCAGGGGGAAAACACACCCTGTCTGTCATCATCACCGTCAGGGGGAAAATATACCCTGTCTGTCATCATCACCGTCAGGGGGAAAACACACCCTGTCTGTCATCATCACCGTCAGGGGGAAAATACACCCTGTCTGTCATCATCACCGTCAGGGGGAAAATATACCCTGTCTGTCATCATCACCGTCAGGGGGAAAACACACCCTGTCTGTCATCATCACCGTCAGTGGGAAAATACACCCTGTCTGTCATCATCACCGTCAGGGGGAAAACACACCCTGTCTGTCATCATCACCGTCAGGGGGAAAACACACCCTGTCTGTCATCATCACCGTCAGGGGGAAAACACACCCTGTCTGTCATCATCCCCGTCAGGGGAAAGATTAATGAAGGAATGAAGTGATAATTCCCCGCCAACATTGCCCTATAGGCCAGCATTGCCCTCCTCCAATAGGCCAGCATTGCCCTCCTCCAATAGGCCAGCATTGCCCTCCTCCAATAGGCCAGCATTGCCCTCCTCCAATAGGCCAACATTGCCCTCCTCCAATAGGCCAGCATTGCCCTCCTCCAATAGGCCAGCATTGCCCTCCTCCAATAGGCCAGCATTGCCCTCCTCCAATAGGCCAGCATTGCCCTCCTCCAATAGGCCAGCATTGCCCTCCTCCAATAGGCCAACATTGCCCTCCTCCAATAGGCCAACATTGCCCTCCTCCAATAGGCCAACATTGCCCTCCTCCAATAGGCCAACATTGCCCTCCTCCAATAGGCTACAACCACACTAAAAATATCTCAGAGAAAGACTCGAACAACTGATTAATGTTATGACTCATAGAGGCAGATCAGTTGTCCAGAAAGTATAAAACAGAGTTGATTAACATTGATAACCAACGCTGCCAAACACAGCGACCAGTGGCGCCCACATATTTAATGACAAAGATATGTGAAAACATCTGAGTCGTTAGAAAACATGCCAAGTCATGCTGGTTTTATCTTGTTTTTCTAGAGAAGCATTTTTTTTTTTTGCAGAAGGCTCTTCACCTTTCAGAATCTCTTTGGCTAACCCTCAGTGATGATGACCCTGTTTGGTTAAAAAACAAACTGTAAAAGCTGCTCTTGAAAACAGGTCATTACCAGTATTTGACTCATGATGATTTTCCTTCCTTAAACTGTCTTCCTTCCAGTATTTGTTTTAAGAAGTCTCCATGGTAACAATATGCCACACATTACTGATATGTATTTTTCGGGGGGAAGAAAACAAATATATTTTCTCTCTGTTAGAGATGCATGGTAATAACCACCCTGACATATGTGAATAGCAAACAAAGATGACAACGATGACATTGAGGAAAACGTCTAAAAGAATGTTATTGCAGTGTACAACATATCTCATCAAAAATGAATATTATAATTGCTTTTATCTCAGTAAGGTGTATTTAGGAAGACATGTTAAAACAAAGTGATGATGTTTTTTTAATGTCTGGCAGGTTTATTGTATCTGGCATTTTATTGCTCAAAAAAGGATGAAGTATTAGCTTTGCTCTTTAGCTTTTCTCCGCTGTATTCATTCTTCAACCTTTACCTTTATCTCTATCTTTATCTTTATCTCTACCTTTACCTTTATCCTTATCTTTACCTTTATCTTTACCTTTATCTCTACCTTTACCTTTATCTTTACCTTTATCCTTATCTTTACCTTTACCTTTATCTCTACCTTTATCTTTATCTTTATCTCTACCTTTATCTTTACATTTATCTCTACCTTTACCTTTATCTCTGCCTTTATCTGTATCCTTATCTCTACCTTTATCTTTATCCTTACCTTTATCTTTACCTTTATCTCTACCTTTATCTTTATCCTTACTTTTATCTCTATCTTTACCTTTATCTTTACCTTTATCTTTACCTTTACCTTTGTCTTTATCTTTATCTTTATCTTTACCTTTATCTCTACCTTTATCTTTATCCTTACCTTTATCTCTATCTTTACCTTTATCTTTACCTTTATCTTTACCTTTACCTTTGTCTTTATCTTTATCTTTATCTTTACCTTTATCTTTACCTTTACCTTTGTCTTTACCTTTATCTTTATCTACTTGAGTTAGTAGCAGAAAGTTGGATTGTGGATTTGATGTTTTATTAGGCTGTTAGTGGAATAGTAATGAATTAGCAGTCGACATAGATAACATTAATAGACTCTCCAGTTTCATTCTCTACTTTCTCAGTATGAAACCCAACCCGACCCTAAGTAAACGAAGCGATACCATTTTACATGCCTTTTTCTTCATATTCACCAGCTTTTTGAAAACTTAAGCCCAAAGTTCTAAAACTATAACAGGTGCTCTTATGTGTGTCCCGTGAGTTATGTTTGTAGGATGGACAACGTTAAAAGATAGATAGATTCTGCCTGGAGAGTACAAGGACTAAACATTATGGTATGAATATCATCCTCTTGGTTTGCAACTTGTCTCAAACCTCTTGACTTTGTCTGTTTGAGTACTGAGCCCAGTCCACAGGCATCTATTAGTGAATACGTAGTTTCAAGTATAAGTCAAGTAGACATTTTTTTTAAAGAAATACAAACGTAAGGAAAATAAAACACACGGCTGCTTTTAGCTATGGTTGCCCAGCGACTGTAAGGCACAAGAACATTTCAGTAGTTCCGTTTTGAAGTGTTTCCCTTCCTCTCCTCTACTCATCCTCACTCAGCTGCTTCCTAGATTCAAGAGAAAAGAGTCTATCTAAAAAAGAAAAAGGAGAATATCCAGAACAGACAAGTCACCAGCCTGCTCTTTGACATTCAAAGCATGGGACGCCTGACTGGGATATTTCTTAATCGTTTTTGTTGTTGTTGTCATATGCTATATTACTTTCTGTTTGTTATAACAGGACCTCGAAACAACACAACACATCACCTCATTTTGTTATTTTGTTTTTCTTACCAAAACCCGGAGAGAGGAAACTAAATCTTGCACAATTGCTCATTAAAATCCATGTTGTATTATTATTTGGATTTAAGTTCATGTTTGTTTGGCTGTTACAAATAGTGCCACTGCCAACCAATGCTTGTGAGGTAATAAGTGCAGGTATGTTCAAGTTGACACCTACCAGTCTATCCCTGGAAAATCATCCTCTAGGCTGATACATTGTCTAAACTATGAACATTTAATGATTGATCATGATACATGCGATTCTTACATTTTAAAGAGTTTGACTGTTTCTTACAGAGGAAATTGGATATAAATATTGACATAAAATGTTTAAAAAAAAGGAAAGGTTCTGCCTAAAACATAGCCTTTTTCTATCAAGTATACATTTTAAAAGAGCATGGCTATGTTCAATTCCAGACCAAATTGTAGGATTCAATTGTAGCATTTATCTTTTTATTAATTTATTGATAAAACAAATTAAAAGTAATTAGCATTGACTTTGTCCTCTCTGGGTTTCTGTGAGCTAATCTGAATTCTAGCACTTTCAACCTTTTAAAAAAAAATAGTTTTTATTTTCTTTTAACATTTCATCTTATACGTTGATATGTTTCTTTCATTTGTATTTGATCCTGTATATGTATGTGCCATTAGTTTGATGTGTAGATTTGATCAACCTTTGTGTATTTTTCTCCAAAAGAATAACAGTATTTTTTGATAAGACTTTTCACTAATACCTTCTTTCATGTGTCCCCACTCCCTTCCTCAGCCCGTTGGGTAACCAGCGTGGCCTTCTCTAGTGAAATTGTATCTAACCCAACCACAAATATATTCTACAACTGAGTATCTGTAACAGAGAGCATGGTGAACGGTATACATCGTTGTCCCTAGGACATCGCATTCATCATCTGGAGCAGAAGGACTACCAGATCCACCTCTTCTTCAAGGTAAAACAAGAGCAGGTCCTGTTCTCCGACAGATGTGACATAGTTCCATTTAACAGCACATTATCTGGGGAACCCAGTTTTAAAGCACTTTTTTATTTAGCACGCATGTTCATAACAACTGACTGACGCGTGACTGAAAAGGGTTGTACTACTGCCTAGTAGCTAGAAAACACTTGTCGCTTCTAGACAGATTCAGGCAGTCTTGAAATTAATATTGTACAACACTCTGTATTGATCATGCTGTGCCAAGACAGGGCTTGCTATAGAGAAGGCACGTAAGTCTCCATCTGCCCCAGTTTACAGTAGACTTCACCCCACACATAACAGTTTACAGTAGACTTCACCTCACACATAACAGTTTACAGTAGACTTCACCCCACACATAACAGTTTACAGTAGACTTCACCCCACACATAACAGTTTACAGTAGACTTCACCCCACACATAACAGTTTACAGTAGACTTCACCCCACACATAACAGTTTACAGTAGACTTCACCCCACACGTAACAGTTTACAGTAGACCTCACCCCACACATAACAGTTTACAGTAGACTTCACCCCACACATAACAGTTTACAGTAGACTTCACCCCACACATAACAGTTTACAGTAGACCTCACCCCACACGTACCAGTTTACAGTAGACTTCACCTCACACATAACAGTTTACAGTAGACTTCACCTCACACATAACAGTTTACAGTAGACCTCACCCACACATAACAGTTTACAGTAGACTTCACCCCACACATAACAGTTTACAGTAGACCTCACCCCACACGTAACAGTTTACAGTAGACTTCACCCCACACATAACAGTTTACAGTAGACTTCACCCCACACGTAACAGTTTACAGTAGACTTCACCCCACACGTAACAGTTTACAGTAGACTTCACCCCACACGTAACAGTTTACAGTAGACCTCACCCCACACGTAACAGTTTACAGTAGACTTCACCCCACACGTAACAGTTTACAGTAGACTTCACCCCACACATAACAGTTTACAGTAGACTTCACCCCACACGTAACAGTTTACAGTAGACTTCACCCCACACGTAACAGTTTACAGTAGACTTCACCCCACACGTAACAGTTTACAGTAGACTTCACCCCACACGTAACAGTTTACAGTAGAGGTGATAGAAATGCTAATAATTCATTGGTGGAAGAAAACTAAAGTACTTGTTGGAGGCAGCAGTAAATGCTACATTTTGCAGAGCTAACCTTGGGAAGTGGCCTTTTCAGGAGTATTTTAGCAGTACCTCAGTATCCTTAGGATGACCTAATCATGAGTCCATCCCACTCGTTTTTGGAGAGATACCTCTGCTCTACCCCTGAGAGGGCCTACCTCTGACAGTGGTGTTATGATTCAACGCATCAGGTCATTGGTTAATGAACGGCTGTGGAAGTAATGTCTGGCCTTCAGTTTTGACAGAGTGCGGAGCGGATGGTTTCGCTACAGCGCCTCGTTGGTTCATTGCCTAGCCTGTTCATTGCCTCGTTGGTTCATTGCCTCGCCTGTTCATTTCCTCGCCTGTTCATTGCCTCGCCTGCACCTACCAGAGATGCACTTGTCCTCACCGTTCCTCTGTTAGTAGGTGAACAACACAGAATTTAAGGGAATTATTTGATACATTTTAAGTCAGAAAACCAATTGGATTTCATGAATGCTTTTTTTTTCTAGTGAGAAACTGGGTACTGTCTGGTGAAGACAAAATCCACATGTAGTTTTATATATATTTTAGCTTAATGTAAGTCTTGCATTCTAAGCTTTTTGTGTATCTGTTTAGTGACATAGACATTTATTTTTTAGTACTTGCTTATTACAACCAACTCTGGAAAAAAAGGTGAACAAAACAAAAATGGAATATTTGCATTCATCCTTACACTATTTTATATAGCATGGAGTTTATCAACTACAGGGGGAATTGTATACAAATATTCTTCAGAGAAAAACGTAGCTTTTTTTTTGTTTGTTACATATCTCACATGCAATCAGTTGCTGCAATGTAAAGTGATAGATTTGTCTATTGTCTGATCCAAAGAGACGACATAACAGCAAACCTCTTTACTTATTGTACAGTACATTGTACCTTTGACTTGTCATGTGTTATGTTGAAATTATTAAAAGACAAATTCACGGTTTCATGCGTTTTTTTACTCCTTTGTCTTTTGAAAGGAGGATGGTTAGAACACAGAACAGTTGGAGGACGGTTAGAACACAGAACAGTTGGAGGACGGTTAGAACACAGAACAGTTGGAGGACGGTTAGAACACAGAACAGTTGGAGGACGGTTAGAACACAGAACAGTTGGAGGATGGTTAGAACACAGAACAGTTGGAGGATGGTTAGAACACAGAACAGTTGGAGGATGGTTAGAACACAGAACAGTTGGAGGATGGTTAGAACACAGAACAGTTGGAGGATGGTTAGAACACAGAACAGTTGGAGGATGGTTAGAACACAGAACAGTTGGAGGATGGTTAGAACACAGAACAGTTGGAGGATGGTTAGAACACAGGTTGGACTAAACAGACTCATGCTGAAAAAGGCAGTGTCACAGTGCCTTCAGAATGTATTCAGACCCCTGGACTTTTTCCACGTTGTTGCGTTACAACCTGAATTTAAAATAGACGTTATGTGACTGATCTACACATAATAACCCCATAATGTCAAAGTGGAATTATACACTGCTGAAAAAAATAAAGGGAACACTTAAACAACACAATGTAACTCCAAGTCAATCACACTTCTGTGAAATCAAACTGTCCACTTAGGAAGCAACACTGATTGACAATAAATTTCACATGCTGTTGTGCAAATGGAATAGACAAAAGGTGGAAATTATAGGCAATTAGTAAGACACCCCCAATTAAGGAATGGTTCTGCAGGTGGTGACCACAGACCACTTTTCAGTTCCTATGCTTCCTGGCTGATGTTTTGGTCACTTTTGAATGCTGGCGGTGCTTTCACTCTAGTGGTAGCATGAGACGGAGTCTACAACCCACACAAGTGGCTCAGGTAGTGCAGTTCATCCAGGATGGCACATCAATGCGAGCTGTGGCAAAAAGGTTTGCTGTGTCTGTCAGCGTAGTGTCCAGAGCATGGAGGCGCTACCAGGACACAGGCCAGTACATCAGGAGACGTGGAGGAGGCCGTAGGAGGGCAACAACCCAGCAGCAGGACCGTTACCTCCGCCTTTGTGCAAGGAGGAGCACTGCCCGAGCCCTGCAAAATGACCTCCAGCACATGTAACAACACCTGCACAGGATCGGTACTTCCGAACATCACACCTGCGGGACAGGTACAGGATGGCAACAACAAATGCCCGAGTTACACCAGGAACGCACAATCCCTCCATCAGTACTCAGACTGTCTGCAATAGGCTGAGAGAGGCTGGACTGAGGGCTTGTAGGCCTGTGTAAGGCAGGTCCTCACCAAACATCACCGGCAACAATGTCGCCTATGGGCACAAACCCATCATCGCTGGACCAGACAGGACTTGCAAAAAGTGCTCTCACTGACGAGTCGCGGTTTCGTCTCACCGGGGGTGATGGTCGGATTCACGTTTATCGTTGAAGGAATGAACGTTACACCGAGGCCTGTACTGCGGAGCGGGATCGAATTGGAGGTGGAGGGTCCGTCATGGTCTGGAGCGGTGTGTCACAGCATCATCAGACTGAGCTTGTTGTCATTGCAGGCAATCTCAACGCTGTGCGTTACAGGGAAGACAACCTCCTCCCACATGTGGTACCCTTCCTGCAGGCTCATCCTGACATGACAATGCCACCAGCCATACTGCTCGTTCCGTGTGTGATTTCCTGCTAGACAGGAATGTCAGTGTTCTGCCATGGCCAGCGAAGACCCCGGATCTCAATCCCATTGAGCATGTCTGGGACCTGTTGGATCAGAGGGTGAGGGCTAGGGCCATTCCCCCAAGAAATGTCAGGGAACTTGCAGGTGCCTTGGTGGAAGAGTGGGGTAACATCTCACAGCAAGAACTGACAAATCTGGTGCAGTCCATGAGGAGGAGATGCACTACAGTACTTAATGCAGCTGGTGGCCACACCAGATACTGACTGTTACTTTTGATTTTGACCCCCCCTTGGTTCAGGGACACATTATTCCATTTCTGGAAGTGACATGTCTGTGGAACTTGTTCAGTTTATGTCTCAGTGGTTGAATCTTATGTTCATACAAATATTTACACGTGTTAAGTTTGCTGAAAATAAACCGCAGTCGACAGTGAGACGTTTCTTTTTTGTTGTTGCAGAGTTTATGTATACCTACACTAAGAGAAACACTCTCTATTACATTTACAGGATACAGACTGTGCTATAGATACAAAAAATAGAAATGAAACTCCAAAATGGTTTTGATACACAATGTGTAATCTGATACCAACCCTCAAGACACACAGCATAGACAACACCACAATGGCACTTCAGCTTTACTCTGGCTTTATCTAGTGAATGTAAAATGAACACGCACAAAATCCCAGCAGACAACCATTCATGGCATAAATGAATACATAAAAAGGAGACTTATTCAAATTCCAACGAATCAGCACTTTAATTGTTTCATACATTATATAACTGGACATTCTGTAAAGAAAACAGGAGGAAATAAGTTTCTTAAAAACCATAGTTTTGGCTAAAACAATGACATGATCTTTATACATACAGTCAAGAGCCACACAACAGGGGGAAAAAAAACCAATACGTGTTGCATTTACATACATAGTAGACAGTCATTCACACACATTCACAGCTCATGTCAATCAAAAGCACATCTGTAGAAAATCTCTCCTGGAATTTTGTTTGTTGGGCCCAGGTTAAGAAGTCTGTCTGTGGATCAGGAACACTTTCAGACACTAGCAGAGGGGAGGAAAAGGCTGCTAATGTGGAGGTGAATGTGAGAGAGATGCAGAGAGAACCTGTTCAAGGGAGAGTAGAGACAGGGTCAGAGAGAATTCATTCAGTGGTTCACTGTATTATCATTCACCCAGAACGGAGTAATTCCCTCTCAGCACCGGTTCCCTCGCCGTTCTCTTCCAGTGCAGTTCTATCCCAAAAACCCTCTGCTGTGCGAGATCGCACCTCTACCAGACTGTCTGTTTCTATGCTCTTTAATCAACAACAAAAACTGGTGATAATCTAGTGGGGTAGTAATGTTGACCTGAAGGTTATGTTCTTGAAAGCTCAGCTCTCAAATTTATTTAAACATTTTCCTGGACTTATAAAGGTCCATGGATCATCATTTTTGGTGCAGGACTAGGCTTAATCTGGGCCTGGGAAACTGGCACTTAGAATGACGTTTTATAGCCTTCGTTTACACAGGCTTTACACAATTCGGACATTTTTCTCTCTCACTTTCTCGTTTGACCAACCAGATCTTAGATAAAAATAAAATAAAAATTGGGCTGCTGGTGTAATCAGATCCATAGAGTAAAATATGTCCAAGATAGAAAGGTCTTTAATGTTTTTAGTCCCCAACACCCTAATGGAACATTCTATCTGTTGTGTCGGGCCAGTGTTTCAACATGCAGGATCTTCAGCATCAGTCTCAACCTTCAGAGGAACTGCAGCTACAAGAGGGTGTGAACCCTCGGTGAGAAAGTCCAACTCTGGGTAATAGAGCCGGTGTTTACACAGGCAGGCCAATTCAGCTCTTTTGCCAATAATCGGCATTTTGACCAATCAGATGAGCTCTTTTGCCAATAATTGTGGAAAATATCAGAAGTGGGCTCCGTGTGTAAAGACAGCCAGATAGAGTAAACCCAGTGAAGGACCAGCTGATTCCTATCCACTGAATCTAAAACACATTGGCAATCTTGTACAGCACTGATTGGGCCTGTTGTTTATGGGAAACACAACAGTCCTTCATTTAGAGGATGTTTATGGGAAACAACTGTACTCCATTTTAGAGGTTGTTTATGGGAAACTGTACTCCATTCAGACGCTCATTGACAGAACCCTGTGTTGCCAAGGCGATCCTAGTAGAGACATTGATGCTCAGGGATCACCGACACCGATAGATAACATCTGTTAGAATAGCAGGTGCGTCTCACTGAACTAGGTGTTAAAATCAAAACAAAAGATCGTTATGAAACCAAAGATCAATCTCATCCTTTTCCCCCCAAAAACAACTGCATAGTTCAGTGAGACCATGTAGCTGTTTACATTGACTCGTAATGTAATGGTGTCCAACCATTTTAAAACAAGTCGTTTTTCCCCAGGCTAAAGCTCATAAACTAGAAAGGTGATTTGAAGATGAGAAATACTACTTTTCCATCAACATTTACTTTTGTTCCATAACATGTAATATTTCAACCACCTTAAGCCAACTCGACTTCCCTAGCACAGCAGATTAATTGATCATGGAAGTAGTATTTGCAGAGGAGAATTTCATTTTACACTTCTACACAATCGCTTACCTCAATGTGAGAGATTTTTTCTCTCCAGGAAAAAACCATTTTGATTCTGATTTTAGTTGTGGTTGAAATGGTCACGTCAGGACACAGAAACCACAAGGGGAAGAAACTGAATATTGTAATATCCTTGTTCCAATGTTAGATTTCCATTTCCCAGCTAAACAAAATTATTCTTAGTGCCATTACCACCGGGTGACCTCCCAACCATCTGCAATAAAGATTATAAACTCAAATAAACTAACCTTACTAACTAACACACTGAGACAGAGAAACACACAGAGAGCGACAGACACAGAAAGACAGAAAGAGCGAGAAAGAGAAACAGAGACAAAGGTCAGACTAAAACATCTTACAGAGAAACTGATTTTAAAACAAAGTGAAGTTCTGAACCAATGCACTTCGTTGATTGTCGAACTCCAACAGCAGACACTAAAACATACAGACACTTTCAATTGACATGCTTTGGCCCATGTGTCCAGGGTGAAACACAGAAAAACATGGACTGTCCCAGAGGAACTCTGTCTCTGTGGACACCAATAACGGAGGGAGAGGGGAGCGTTGAGCTAGCAGGCAGCGTCATCTTGCTGTTCTCTCCCTATGCCTGTGGGTGGCACTGTTCCACAAAACCCACCTCATGCTTCCTTCCTTCCATACACAGAAGTCAGTGTTTGCTGGACATGAAGAATACAAAAATTAAAAAACGGAACAAGAAAATGTGGCAACAAAAAAAAACAGCAGCAGAAACAAAGTCAGTCGATTTTGACGGCAGCGTAGATCTTCCGTATGAACATGTATGCTGCGTAAAAGCCGATTGTCCCCGTGAGGAGCCAGAAGGACAGGACCATGAGAGCCGTGTAGCCAAAGTACAACAGGGAAGGAATAAACTCCACAATGTCCAGCTGGAAGAGAGAAACACACAACGTCAACTTGTTGTTAAGACAGCGACCAGCCAATCTAAGCACTCAAAACTTCATCTCAATACGTCTTCCACGGTTACCTTGTTGACAAAGTAGAAGATGGCGTAAACAAGGACGTAGAAGGCTGAGCCCCCTGATACCAGGAAGGTCCTCCACCACCACCGGTAGTCCTGCAGGAGACAGACAAGACAGTTGGTAACTCTGTGACGTCACAACTAGTGGAGCGACCCACTCATCATACTACTATACCACCTGCCTTCCCTATCCAGTTCCGCTGAGAACTGAATGTCTCTGAACTTCTCTACACACACACACACGCACACACAATGCTTTTACTGTGCAAAAGCCCCATCTATACACCCACACAGCAGCCACACAGCAGGGCCCCGTCTCACCTCTGCACAGAGCTGGAAGTAGACCATGACGATACTAATCTGGGAGCAGGACACCACCAGGATGATGAACACCAGGAAGAGGAAACCAAACAAGTAGTAGAACTGGTTCTCCCAGATGGCCTGCAGAGGGAGAACAGCTTACAGTCAGACAAACACCTTGTAGACCAGGGCCACATACAGCAGACAACATGGGTTAGACCAGGACCACGTACAGCAGAAACAACATGGGTTAGACCAGGACCACGTACAGCAGAGACAACATGGGTTAGACCAGGACCACGTACAGCGGATCAAACCCACGTACCATATGCAAACGTAGAAATACCATGTATAGATCTGATTTGTTATGCTTCTGCTGCGGCCCATCAATGTGGATGGCGGTGTTTCCTGTGGTCCACGATCCAACGCCTTGGTTTTTCTTGCCTAAAGGAGAGGTTGTTGTCCTGGCACCACACTGCCAAGTCTCCAACCTCCCCCCTGTAGAATGTCTCATCACCGTTGGTGATCAGCTCTACCACTGCAGTGTCGTCAGCAAACTTGGGAGTTGTAGTGGTGCTTGGCCACACAGGGAGGAGGGGGCTAAGCACAAACCGCTGAAGGGCCCCCGTGTTGAGGGTCAGCGTGGCGGAAGTGTTGTTGCCTACTTTCACCACCTGGGGTCGGCCCATGACGAAGTCCAGGATCCAGTTGTAGAGGGAGGTGTTCAGTCCCAGAGTCCTGAGCTTAGTGATGAACTTGAGAAGGCACTATGGTGTTGAACGCTGAGCTGTAGTCAATGAACAGCATTCTCACATAGGTGTTCCTCTTGTCCAGGTAGTAGAGCGCAGTGGAGGGCAATTGAGATGGCATCATCTGTTGGGTCTAGGGTGCCATAACCAGCCTCTCAAAGCACTTCATGATTACAGAGGAGTGCTACAGGGCGCTAGTCATTGTGGCAGGAAGCCTTTGAGTTCTTGGGGACAGGAATGATGGTGGTCAACTTGTGGGGAATCAGACTGGAACAAGGAGAGGTTGAAAATGACTGAAGATGCCTGCCAGCTGGTCTGAGCATGCTCTGAGAACGCACCCTGGAATACCATCCGGTCCCGTGGTCTTGAGAGTGTTGACCAGATACATTTTTTTAAAATAAGAATTTAGCAGACAATGTCATCCAGAGGGATTTACAGCAGCAATTAGGGTTAAGTGCCTTGCTCAAGGGCACAGACAGATTTTTCACCTAGTTGGCTCAGAGATTCGACCCAGCAATCTTTCGGTTACTGGCCCAATGCTCTTAACCGCTAGGCTACCTACCGAGTCATGATCTGATTTGCAGAAGGGGGAACGAGGGAGGCCCTTGGATGCCTGTTTGCGGGTTGAGTAACAGTGGGCTAGGACTTTATAGCCCTTACTGGTGAAAGAGACGTGTTGATACAGTGCCTTCGGAAAGTATTCAGACCCCTGGACTTTTCCCACGTTTTGTTACGTTACAGCCTTATTCTAAAATATATCAAATAAAAATATCCTCAATCTACACACAATACCCCATATTGACAAAGAGAAAACGGGTTTTTAGACATTTTTGCTAAAAAATAATAAAAAAAATACCTTATATACATAACTATTCAATGCAACTCGAAATTGAGCTAAGGTGCATCCTGTTTCCATTAATCATCCTTGGGATGTTTCTACAACTTGATTGGAGTTCACCTGTGGTAAATTCTATTGATTGGACATGATTTGGAAAGGCACACACCTGTCTATATAAGGTCCCACAGTTGACCGTGCATGTCAGAGTAAAAACCAAGTCATGAGGTGGAAGGACTTGTCCGTAGAGCTCCGAGACAGGATTGTGTCGAGGCACAGATCTGGGGAAGGTACCAAAACATTTCTGCAGCATTGAAGGTTCCAGCGGCCTCCATCATTCTTAAATGGAATACGTTTGGAACCACCAAGATTCTTCCTGGAGCTGGCCGCCCGGCCAAATTGAGCAATTGGGGGAGAAGGGCCTTGGTCAGAGATGTGACCAAGAACCCGATGGTCACTCTGACAGAGCTCCAGAGTTCCTCTGTGGAGATGGGAGAACCTTCCAGAAGGACAACCATCTCTGCAGCACTCCACCAATCAGGCCTTTATGGTAGAGTGGCCAGACAGAAGCCACTCCTCAGTGAAAGGCACACGACAGCCCCTTGGAGTTTGCCAAAAGGCACCTAAAGTACTCTCAGACCATGAGAAACAAGATTCTCTAGTCTGATGAAACCAAGATTGAACTCTTTGGTCTGAATGCCAAGCGTCATTTCTTGAGGAAACCTGGCACTATCCCCACGGTGAAGCAGGGTGGTGGCAGCATCATGCTGTGTGGATGTTTTTAAGCGACAGGGACTGGGAGACTAGTCAGGATCGAGGGAAAGCTGAACGGAGCGAAGTACAGAGAGATCCTTGATGAAAACCAGCTCCAGAGTGCTCAGGACCTCAGACTGGGGGGGGGGGGGCGAAGGTTGAACCCGATCGAACATCTCTGGAGAGGCGTGAAAATAGCAGTGACTCTCCCCATCCATCCTGACAGAGCTTGAGAGGATTTGCAGAGAAGAATGGGAGAAACTCCCCAAATACAGGTGTGCCAAGCTTGTAGCGTCACACCCAAGAAGACTCGAGGCTATAATCGCTGCCAAAGGTGCTTCAACAAAGTACTGAAAAGGATCTGAATACTTATTTAAATGTGATTTCAGTTTTTGCTTTGTCATTATGGGGTATTGTGATGTCATTACGGGGTATTGTGTGTACCGGTACATTTTTTTCCCCTCAATCTATTTAAACAATTTTAGAATAAGGCTTTAATGTAACAAAACATGGAAAAAGTCAAGGGGTCTGAATACTTTCCGAATGCACTGTAGAAGTTGGGCATGAAGTGTTTTAGTGAGGTGGAATTAAAATCACTGGCACAGAGAAAAAAGCAGCCTCCGGGCACATGCTTTCCTGCTTGTTTATAGCATCGTACAGTTTGTTAAGTGGCAGCTTGTTGTTGTTGTCCTGAGGTGTAATACATACAGCTGTCACGATAACAGATTAAAACTCTCTCGGGAGGTAGAAGGGTCGGCAATACATACAGCAGTCACGATAACAGATGAAAACTCTCTCGGGAGGTAGAAGGGTCGGCATTTGACAATCAGATAGGTTGAGACTTCCACTGCACACAAATCAAATCTTAAACGTCACATGCTTCACAAACAGGTGTAGACTAACAGTGAAATGCTTACTTGTTTTTGAAAGAAAAGCACATTTTTTTTGTCCAGTAAAATAACATCAAATTGATCCGAAATACAGTGTAGACATTGTTAATGTTGTAAATGACTTTTGTAGCTGGAAACGGCTGATTTTTTTAATGGAATATCTACATAGGCTTACAGAGGCTCATTATCAGCAACCATCACTCCTGTGTTCCAATGGCACGTTGTGTTAGCTAATCCAAGTTTATCATTTTAAAAGACTAATTGATCATTAGAAAACACTTTTTGCAATTATGCTAGCACAGCTGAAAACTTGTCCTGATTAAGGAAGCAATAAAACTGGCCTTCTTTAGACTAGTTGAGCATCTGGAGCATCAGCATTTACCTTTCTTCTGAAACTCGTCAGTCTATTCTTGTTCTGAGAAATGAAGGCGAGAAATTGCCAAGAAACTGAAGATGTCGTACAACGCTGTGTACTACTCCCTTCACAGAACAGAGCAAACTGTCTTTATCCAGAATAGAAAGAGGAGTGGGAGGCCCCGGTGCACAACTGAGCAATAGGACAAGTACATTCGAGTGTCTAGTTTGAGAAACAGACGCCTCACAAGTCCTCAACTGGCAGCTTCATTAAATAGTTCCCGCTAAACACCAGTCTCAACGTCAACAGAGAAGATGCGACTCCGGGATGCAGAGTTCCTCTGTCCAGTGTCTGTGTTCTTTTGCCCATCTTAATCTTTTCTTTTTATTGGCCAGTTTGAGATATGGCTTTTTCTCTGCAACTCTGCCTAGAAGGCCAGTCTGACAATTTTTAGGGCCTTCCTCGTACACCGCCTGGTACAGAGGTCCTGGATGGCAGGGAACCCAGCCCCAGTGATGTACTGCGCCGTACGCACTACCCTCTGTAGCGCCTTGCAGACAGACGCCAAGCAGTTGCCGTACCAAGCGGTGATGCAGCCAGTCAAGATGCTGTCAATGGTGCAGCTGTAGAACACACCATTTGTTGTTGAAGAGACTTCCTCTCTGGATTTCCCGGAATCCAATCTCCTGTCTTGGATCTCGACTTGGATACCCCCCCCCCCCCCCCCATGACCATCTTCAGAAAAACATATTGCTGTTATGGGAGTCCTGTTGTTAGCAAATCCACGATCAGAGGTCGTCCATTTTATTATCAAGTGACTGAACACAGCGGTGGCCTGTTTGCCTTCGCCTCAACAGGACACCGCTCTCCTGCCTTTTCCCCACCCATTTCTCCTCTTGGGTGGCCCAAAGATTGGGCCAGCGGTACACAAAGAACCCAGGGCGGATGAATCAAAGTCGAAGCCGGAATTGAAGTTAGTAACTCCCGCCGTGATGTTCAAAAGTTCTTGTCGGTCTTAAGAAATGATAGCAGATACATTTTGTTTCTACAGCTAAACGGCTCGGAGCCCATTCACCATCTTCACCATCTTTATATAATAACATGATAAACCGGATTGATTTCTGATCGACTCTCTCGTTTGTTCACCTGGAAATTCCTATTCCAACAGGCTAATAGGAGAGGACTTCTACTCACACTGAAAATGAAGAAGAGTTCAATGAACATGGCACCAAACGGTAGAATCCCAGCCATCAGAATTCTTCGGGAAGGGAAGAGAGAAAATGTGTTAGAAAACCCCCCACCGTTCATCCAAACGACTGTGTTTAATGAACTTCTACGACTGAATACGAGAGGACGTTCGACACGAAAAGACGAATATACATGGAATGCTACAGATCAAGTAGGCATGCTTGACGGGACACTCACCCCACAAACTTGTTCATGTACCAGCGCTGCTCGGGCACCTGGCGAGGGATCTGATTGGTGCGGACGGGGTTATCGTACGGCTGCTTGCGGAAGCCAAAATAGTAGCCCAAGTAGACCAGCGGCATGGAGATCCCGAACCACATGCAGAGCAGAGCCAGCATGGTGGTGAAGGGGACCTGAGGAGGGAAGAAGACGCCACAGGTTGATATAGTCCAACACCAACAACCCGTCCTTGTTCTGAGGGAGATACACTGAATGTGTTGCTGTACAGTGGGCCTATAGACAGTGAATGTGTTGCTGTACAGTGGTCCTATAGACAGTGAATGTGTTGCTGTACAGTGGTCCTATAGACAGTGAATGTGTTGATAGACAGTGGTCCTATAGACAGTGAATGTGTTGCTGTACAGTGGGCCTATAGACAGTGAATGTGTTGATAGACAGTGGTCCTATAGACAGTGAATGTGTTGATAGACAGTGGTCCTATAGACAGTGAATGTGTTGATAGACAGTGGTCCTATAGACAGTGAATGTGTTGCTGTACAGTGGGCCTATAGACAGTGAATGTGTTGCTGTACAGTGGTCCTATAGACAGTGAATGTGTTGCTGTACAGTGGGCCTATAGACAGTGAATGTGTTGCTGTACAGTGGGCCTATAGACAGTGAATGTGTTGCTGTACAGTGGTCCTATAGACAGTGAATGTGTTGCTGTACAGTGGGCCTATAGACAGTGGTCCTATAGACAGTGAATGTGTTGATAGACAGTGGGCCTATAGACAGTGAATGTGTTGCTGTACAGTGGGCCTATAGACAGTGAATGTGTTGCTGTACAGTGGTCCTATAGACAGTGAATGTGTTGATAGACAGTGGTCCTATAGACAGTGAATGTGTTGCTGTACAGTGGTCCTATAGACAGTGAATGTGTTGCTGTACAGTGGGCCTATAGACAGTGAATGTGTTGCTGTACAGTGGGCCTATAGACAGTGAATGTGTTGCTGTACAGTGGGCCTATAGACAGTGAATGTGTTGCTGTACAGTGGGCCTATAGACAGTGAATGTGTTGCTGTACAGTGGGCCTATAGACAGTGAATGTGTTGCTGTACAGTGGTCCTATAGACAGTGAATGTGTTGATAGACAGTGGTCCTATAGACAGTGAATGTGTTGCTGTACAGTGGTCCTATAGACAGTGAATGTGTTGCTGTACAGTGGGCCTATAGACAGTGAATGTGTTGCTGTACAGTGGGCCTATAGACAGTGAATGTGTTGCTGTACAGTGGGCCTATAGACAGTGAATGTGTTGCTGTACAGTGGGCCTATAGACAGTGAATGTGTTGCTGTACAGTGGTCCTATAGACAGTCAATGTGTTGCTGTACAGTGGGCCTATAGACAGTGAATGTGTTGCTGTACAGTGGTCCTATAGACAGTGAATGTGTTGATAGACAGTGGTCCTATAGACAGTGAATGTGTTGCTGTACAGTGGTCCTATAGACAGTGAATGTGTTGCTGTACAGTGGGCCTATAGACAGTGAAAGTGTTGCTGTACAGTGGGCCTATAGACAGTGAATGTGTTAATAGACAGTGGTCCTATAGACAGTGAATGTGTTGATAGACAGTGGTCCTATAGACAGTGAATGTGTTGCTGTACAGTGGTCCTATAGACAGTGAATGTGTTGCTGTACAGTGGTCCTATAGACAGTGAATGTGTTGATAGACAGTGGTCCTATAGACAGTGAATGTGTTGATAGACAGTGGTCCTATAGACAGTGAATGTGTTGCTGTACAGTGGTCCTATAGACAGTGAATGTGTTGATAGACAGTGGTCCTATAGACAGTGAATGTGTTGCTGTACAGTGGTCCTATAGACAGTGAATATGTTGATAGACAGTGGTCCTATAGACAGTGAATGTGTTGCTGTACAGTGGGCCTATAGACAGTGAATGTGTTGATAGACAGTGGTCCTATAGACAGTGAATATGTTGATAGACAGTGGTCCTATAGACAGTGAATGTGTTGATAGACAGTGGTCCTATAGACAGTGAATGTGTTGATAGACAGTGGTCCTATAGACAGTGAATGTGTTGATAGACAGTGGTCCTATAGACAGTGAATGTGTTGATAGACAGTGGTCCTATAGACAGTGAATGTGTTGATAGACAGTGGTCCTATAGACAGTGAATGTGTTGCTGTACAGTGGTCCTATAGACAGTGAATATGTTGATAGACAGTGGTCCTATAGACAGTGAATGTGTTGCTGTACAGTGGGCCTATAGACAGTGAATGTGCTGATAGACAGTGGTCCTATAGACAGTGAATGTGTTGATAGACAGTGGTCCTATAGACAGTGAATGTGTTGATAGACAGTGGTCCTATAGACAGTGAATGTGTTGATAGACAGTGGTCCTATAGACAGTGAATGTGTTGATAGACAGTGGTCCTATAGACAGTGAATGTGTTGATAGACAGTGGTCCTATAGACAGTGAATGTGTTGCTGTACAGTGGTCCTATAGACAGTGAATGTGTTGCTGTACAGTGGTCCTATAGACAGTGAATGTGTTGATAGACAGTGGTCCTATAGACAGTGAATGTGTTGATAGACAGTGGTCCTATAGACAGTGAATGTGTTGCTGTACAGTGGTCCTATAGACAGTGAATGTGTTGCTGTACAGTGGTCCTATAGACAGTGAATGTGTTGCTGTACAGTGGTCCTATAGACAGTGAATGTGTTGATAGACAGTGGGCCTATAGACAGTGAATGTGTTGATAGACAGTGGGCCTATAGACAGTGAATGTGTTGATAGACAGTGGTCCTATAGACAGTGAATGTGTTGATAGACAGTGGTCCTATAGACAGTGAATGTGTTGCTGTACAGTGGTCCTATAGACAGTGAATGTGTTGCTGTACAGTGGTCCTATAGACAGTGAATGTGTTGCTGTACAGTGGGCCTATAGACAGTGGGCCTATAGACAGTGGGCCTATAGACAGTGAATGTGTTGCTGTACAGTGGTCCTATAGACAGTGAATGTGTTGCTGTACAGTGGTCCTATAGACAGTAAATGTGTTGATAGACAGTGGGCCTATAGACAGTGAATGTGTTGATAGACAGTGGTCCTATAGACAGTGAATGTGTTGCTGTACAGTGGTCCTATAGACAGTGAATGTGTTGCTGTACAGTGGTCCTATCGACAGTGAATGTGTTGCTGTACAGTGGTCCTATAGACAGTGAATGTGTTGCTGTACAGTGGGCCTATAGACAGTGAATGTGTTGCTGTACAGTGGTCCTATAGACAGTGAATGTGTTGCTGTACAGTGGTCCTATAGACAGTGAATGTGTTGCTGTACAGTGGGCCTATAGACAGTGGGCCTATAGACAGTGGGCCTATAGACAGTGAATGTGTTGCTGTACAGTGGTCCTATAGACAGTGAATGTGTTGCTGTACAGTGGTCCTATAGACAGTGGGCCTATAGACAGGGAATGTGTTGCTGTACAGTGGTCCTATAGACAGTGAATGTGTTGATAGACAGTAGTCCTATAGACAGTGAATGTGTTGATAGACAGTGGTCCTATAGACAGTGAATGTGTTGCTGTACAGTGGTCCTATAGACAGTGAATGTGTTGCTGTACAGTGGTCCTATAGACAGTGGGCCTATAGACAGTGAATGTGTTGCTGTACAGTGGTCCTATAGACAGTGAATGTGTTGATAGACAGTGGTCCTATAGACAGTGAATGTGTTGCTGTACAGTGGTCCTATAGACAGTGAATATGTTGATAGACAGTGGTCCTATAGACAGTGAATGTGTTGATAGACAGTGGTCCTATAGACAGTGAATGTGTTGATAGACAGTGGTCCTATAGACAGTGAATGTGTTGCTGTACAGTGGTCCTATAGACAGTGAATATGTTGATAGACAGTGGTCCTATAGACAGTGAATGTGTTGCTGTACAGTGGGCCTATAGACAGTGAATGTGCTGATAGACAGTGGTCCTATAGACAGTGAATGTGTTGATAGACAGTGGTCCTATAGACAGTGAATGTGTTGATAGACAGTGGTCCTATAGACAGTGAATGTGTTGCTGTACAGTGGTCCTATAGACAGTGAATATGTTGATAGACAGTGGTCCTATAGACAGTGAATGTGTTGCTGTACAGTGGGCCTATAGACAGTGAATGTGCTGATAGACAGTGGTCCTATAGACAGTGAATGTGTTGATAGACAGTGGTCCTATAGACAGTGAATGTGTTGATAGACAGTGGTCCTATAGACAGTGAATGTGTTGCTGTACAGTGGTCCTATAGACAGTGAATGTGTTGATAGACAGTGGTCCTATAGACAGTGAATGTGTTGATAGACAGTGGTCCTATAGACAGTGAATGTGTTGATAGACAGTGGTCCTATAGACAGTGAATGTGTTGATAGACAGTGGTCCTATAGACAGTGAATGTGTTGATAGACAGTGGTCCTATAGACAGTGAATGTGTTGCTGTACAGTGGTCCTATAGACAGTGAATGTGTTGCTGTACAGTGGTCCTATAGACAGTGAATGTGTTGATAGACAGTGGTCCTATAGACAGTGAATGTGTTGATAGACAGTGGTCCTATAGACAGTGAATGTGTTGCTGTACAGTGGTCCTATAGACAGTGAATGTGTTGCTGTACAGTGGTCCTATAGACAGTGAATGTGTTGCTGTACAGTGGTCCTATAGACAGTGAATGTGTTGCTGTACAGTGGGCCTATAGACAGTGGGCCTATAGACAGTGGGCCTATAGACAGTGAATGTGTTGCTGTACAGTGGTCCTATAGACAGTGAATGTGTTGCTGTACAGTGGTCCTATAGACAGTGAATGTGTTGATAGACAGTGGGCCTATAGACAGTGAATGTGTTGATAGACAGTGGTCCTATAGACAGTGAATGTGTTGCTGTACAGTGGTCCTATAGACAGTGAATGTGTTGCTGTACAGTGGTCCTATAGACAGTGAATGTGTTGCTGTACAGTGGTCCTATAGACAGTGAATGTGTTGCTGTACAGTGGGCCTATAGACAGTGGGCCTATAGACAGTGGGCCTATAGACAGTGAATGTGTTGCTGTACAGTGGTCCTATAGACAGTGAATGTGTTGCTGTACAGTGGTCCTATAGACAGTGGGCCTATAGACAGTGAATGTGTTGCTGTACAGTGGTCCTATAGACAGTGAATGTGTTGATAGACAGTGGTCCTATAGACAGTGAATGTGTTGCTGTACAGTGGTCCTATAGACAGTGAATGTGTTGCTGTACAGTGGTCCTATAGACAGTGGGCCTATAGACAGTGAATGTGTTGCTGTACAGTGGTCCTATAGACAGTGAATGTGTTGATAGACAGTGGTCCTATAGACAGTGAATGTGTTGCTGTACAGTGGTCCTATAGACAGTGAATGTGTCGATAGACAGTGGTCCTATAGACAGTGAATGTGTCGATAGACAGTGGTCCTATAGACAGTGAATGTGTTGATAGACAGTGGTCCTATAGACAGTGAATGTGTTGATAGACAGTGGTCCTATAGACAGTGAATGTGTTGCTGTACAGTGGTCCTATAGACAGTGAATGTGTTGATAGACAGTGGTCCTATAGACAGTGAATGTGTTGATAGACAGTGGTCCTATAGACAGTGAATGTGTTGCTGTACAGTGGTCCTATAGACAGTGAATGTGTTGATAGACAGTGGTCCTATAGACAGTGAATGTGTCGATAGACAGTGGTCCTATAGACAGTGAATGTGTTGATAGACAGTGGTCCTATAGACAGTGAATGTGTTGATAGACAGTGGTCCTATAGACAGTGAATGTGTTGCTGTACAGTGGTCCTATAGACAGTGAATGTGTTGATAGACAGTGGTCCTATAGACAGTGAATGTGTTGATAGACAGTGGTCCTATAGACAGTGAATGTGTTGCTGTACAGTGGTCCTATAGACAGTGAATGTGTTGCTGTACAGTGGTCCTATAGACAGTGAATGTGTTGCTGTACAGTGGTCCTATAGACAGTGAATGTGTTGCTGTACAGTGGGCCTATAGACAGTGGGCCTATAGACAGTGGGCCTATAGACAGTGGGCCTATAGACAGTGAATGTGTTGATAGACAGTGGTCCTATAGACAGTGAATGTGTTGCTGTACAGTGGTCCTATAGACAGTGAATGTGTTGATAGACAGTGGTCCTATAGACAGTGAATGTGTTGCTGTACAGTGGTCCTATAGACAGTGAATGTGTTGATAGACAGTAGTCCTATAGACAGTGAATGTGTTGATAGACAGTGGTCCTATAGACAGTGAATGTGTTGCTGTACAGTGGTCCTATAGACAGTGAATGTGTTGATAGACAGTGGTCCTATAGACAGTGAATGTGTTGATAGACAGTGGTCCTATAGACAGTGAATGTGTTGATAGACAGTGGTCCTATAGACAGTGAATGTGTTGATAGACAGTGGTCCTATAGACAGTGAATGTGTTGCTGTACAGTGGTCCTATAGACAGTGAATGTGTTGCTGTACAGTGGTCCTATATACAGTGAATGTGTTGCTGTACAGTGGTCCTATAGACAGTGAATGTGTTGCTGTACAGTGGTCCTATAGACAGTGAATGTGTTGCTGTACAGTGGGCCTATAGACAGTGGGCCTATAGACAGTGGGCCTATAGACAGTGAATGTGTTGCTGTACAGTGGTCCTATAGACAGTGAATGTGTTGCTGTACAGTGGTCCTATAGACAGTGAATGTGTTGATAGACAGTAGTCCTATAGACAGTGAATGTGTTGATAGACAGTGGTCCTATAGACAGTGAATGTGTTGCTGTACAGTGGTCCTATAGACAGTGAATGTGTTGATAGACAGTGGTCCTATAGACAGTGAATGTGTCGATAGACAGTGGTCCTATAGACAGTGAATGTGTTGATAGACAGTGGTCCTATAGACAGTGAATGTGTTGATAGACAGTGGTCCTATAGACAGTGAATGTGTTGCTGTACAGTGGTCCTATAGACAGTGAATGTGTTGATAGACAGTGGTCCTATAGACAGTGAATGTGTTGATAGACAGTGGTATTATAGACAGTGAATGTGTTGCTGTACAGTGGTCCTATAGACAGTGAATGTGTTGATAGACAGTGGTCCTATAGACAGTGAATGTGTCGATAGACAGTGGTCCTATAGACAGTGAATGTGTTGATAGACAGTGGTCCTATAGACAGTGAATGTGTTGATAGACAGTGGTCCTATAGACAGTGAATGTGTTGCTGTACAGTGGTCCTATAGACAGTGAATGTGTTGATAGACAGTGGTCCTATAGACAGTGAATGTGTTGCTGTACAGTGGTCCTATAGACAGTGAATGTGTTGCTGTACAGTGGTCCTATAGACAGTGAATGTGTTGCTGTACAGTGGTCCTATAGACAGTGAATGTGTTGCTGTACAGTGGTCCTATAGACAGTGAATGTGTTGCTGTACAGTGGTCCTATAGACAGTGAATGTGTTGATAGACAGTGGTCCTATAGACAGTGAATGTGTTGCTGTACAGTGGTCCTATAGACAGTGAATGTGTTGATAGACAGTGAATGTGTTGATAGACAGTGGTCCTATAGACAGTGAATGTGTTGATAGACAGTGGTCCTATAGACAGTGAATGTGTTGATAGACAGTGGTCCTATAGACAGTGAATGTGTTGATAGACAGTGGTCCTATAGACAGTGAATGTGTTGATAGACAGTGGTCCTATAGACAGTGAATGTGTTGCTGTACAGTGGTCCTATAGACAGTGAATGTGTTGATAGACAGTGAATGTGTTGATAGACAGTGGTCCTATTGACAGTGAATGTGTTGATAGACAGTGGTCCTATAGACAGTGAATGTGTTGCTGTACAGTGGTCCTATAGACAGTGAATGTGTTGCTGTACAGTGGGCCTATAGACAGTGAATGTGTTGATAGACAGTGGTCCTATAGACAGTGAATGTGTTGATAGACAGTGGTCCTATAGACAGTGAATGTGTTGATAGACAGTGGTCCTATAGACAGTGAATGTGTTGATAGACAGTGGTCCTATAGACAGTGAATGTGTTGATAGACAGTGGTCCTATAGACAGTGAATGTGTTGATAGACAGTGGTCCTATAGACAGTGAATGTGTTGATAGACAGTGGTCCTATAGACAGTGAATGTGTTGATAGACAGTGGTCCTATAGACAGTGAATGTGTTGATAGACAGTGGTCCTATAGACATTGAATGTGTTGATAGACAGTAGTCCTATAGACAGTGAATATGTTGATAGACAGTGGTCCTATAGACAGTGAATGTGTTGCTGTACAGTGGGCCTATAGACAGTGAATGTGTTGCTGTACAGTGGTCCTATAGACAGTGAATGTGTTGCTGTACAGTGGTCCTATAGACAGTGAATGTGTTGATAGACAGTGGTCCTATAGACAGTGAATGTGTTGATAGACAGTGGTCCTATAGACAGTGGTCCTATAGACAGTGAATGTGTTGATAGACGGGGTCCTATAGACAGTGAATGTGTTGCTGTACAGTGGTCCTATAGACAGTGAATGTGTTGATAGACAGTGGTCCTATAGACAGTGAATGTGTTGATAGACAGTGGTCCTATAGACAGTGAATGTGTTGATAGACAGTGGTCCTATAGACAGTGAATGTGTTGCTGTACAGTGGTCCTATAGACAGTGAATGTGTTGATAGACAGTGGTCCTATAGACAATGAATGTGTTGATAGACAGTGGTCCTATAGACAGTGAATGTGTTGCTGTACAGTGGTCCTATAGACAGTGAATGTGTTGCTGTACAGTGGTCCTATAGACAGTGAATGTGTTGCTGTACAGTGGTCCTATAGACAGTGGGCCTATAGACAGTGAATGTGTTGCTGTACAGTGGTCCTATAGACAGTGAATGTGTTGCTGTACAGTGGTCCTATAGACAGTGGGCCTATAGACAGTGAATGTGTTGCTGTACAGTGGTCCTATAGACAGTGAATGTGTTGCTGTACAGTGGTCCTATAGACAGTGAATGTGTTGATAGACAGTGGTCCTATAGACAGTGAATGTGTTGCTGTACAGTGGTCCTATAGACAGTGAATGTGTTGCTGTACAGTGGTCCTATAGACAGTGAATGTGTTGATAGACAGTGGTCCTATAGACAGTGAATGTGTTGATAGACAGTGGTCCTATAGACAGTGAATGTGTTGATAGACAGTGGTCCTATAGACAGTGAATGTGTTGATAGACAGTGGTCCTATAGACAGTGAATGTGTTGCTGTACAGTGGTCCTATAGACAGTGAATGTGTTGATAGACAGTGGTCCTATAGACAGTGAATGTGTTGATAGACAGTGGTCCTATAGACAGTGAATGTGTTGCTGTACAGTGGTCCTATAGACAGTGAATGTGTTGATAGACAGTGGTCCTATAGACAGTGAATGTGTTGCTGTACAGTGGTCCTATAGACAGTGAATGTGTTGATAGACAGTGGTCCTATAGACAGTGAATGTGTTGATAGACAGTGGTCCTATAGACAGTGAATGTGTTGCTGTACAGTGGTCCTATAGACAGTGAATGTGTTGATAGACAGTGGTCCTATAGACAGTGAATGTGTTGATAGACAGTGAATGTGTTGATAGACAGTGGTCCTATAGACAGTGAATGTGTTGCTGTACAGTGGGCCTATAGACAGTGAATGTGTTGATAGACAGTGGTCCTATAGACAGTGAATGTGTTGATAGACAGTGGTCCTATAGACAGTGAATGTGTTGATAGACAGTGGTCCTATAGACAGTGAATGTGTTGATAGACAGTGGTCCTATAGACAGTGAATGTGTTGATAGACAGTGGTCCTATAGACAGTGAATGTGTTGCTGTACAGTGGTCCTATAGACAGTGAATGTGTTGCTGTACAGTGGTTCTATAGACAGTGAATGTGTTGCTGTACAGTGGTCCTATAGACAGTGAATGTGTTGCTGTACAGTGGTCCTATAGACAGTGAATGTGTTGATAGACAGTGGTCCTATAGACAGTGAATGTGTTGATAGACAGTGGTCCTATAGACAGTGAATGTGTTGCTGTACAGTGGTCCTATAGTCAGTGAATGTGTTGCTGTACAGTGGTCCTATAGACAGTGAATGTGTTGATAGACAGTGGTCCTATAGACAGTGAATGTGTTGATAGACAGTGGTCCTATAGACAGTGAATGTGTTGATAGACAGTGGTCCTATAGACAGTGAATGTGTTGCTGTACAGTGGTCCTATAGACAGTGAATGTGTTGCTGTACAGTGGTCCTATAGACAGTGAATGTGTTGATAGACAGTGGTCCTATAGACAGTGAATATGTTGATAGACAGTGGTCCTATAGACAGTGAATGTGTTGATAGACAGTGGTCCTATAGACAGTGAATGTGTTGCTGTACAGTGGTCCTATAGACAGTGAATGTGTTGCTGTACAGTGGGCCTATAGACAGTGAATGTGCTGATAGACAGTGGTCCTATAGACAGTGAATGTGTTGCTGTACAGTGGTCCTATAGACAGTGAATGTGTTGCTGTACAGTGGTCCTATAGACAGTGAATGTGTTGCTGTACAGTGGTCCTATAGACAGTGAATGTGTTGATAGACAGTGGTCCTATAGACAGTGAATATGTTGATAGACAGTGGTCCTATAGACAGTGAATGTGTTGATAGACAGTGGTCCTATAGACAGTGAATGTGTTGCTGTACAGTGGTCCTATAGACAGTGAATGTGTTGCTGTACAGTGGTCCTATAGACAGTGAATGTGTTGCTGTACAGTGGTCCTATAGACAGTGAATGTGTTGCTGTACAGTGGTCCTATAGACAGTGAATGTGTTGCTGTACAGTGGTCCTATAGACAGTGGTCCTATAGACAGTGAATGTGTTGATAGACAGTGGTCCTATAGACAGTGAATGTGTTGATAGACAGTGGTCCTATAGACAGTGAATGTGTTGCTGTACAGTGGTCCTATAGACAGTGAATGTGTTGATAGACAGTGGTCCTATAGACAGTGAATGTGTTGCTGTACAGTGGTCCTATAGACAGTGAATGTGTTGATAGACAGTGGGCCTATAGACAGTGAATGTGTTGCTGTACAGTGGGCCTATAGACAGTGAATGTGTTGCTGTACAGTGGTCCTATAGACAGTGAATGTGTTGCTGTACAGTGGTCCTATAGACAGTGAATGTGTTGCTGTACAGTGGTCCTATAGACAGTGAATGTGTTGCTGTACAGTGGGCCTGTATGTAGGAGACTAGCTCGCTCACGGCTCCAGACGAGTGCTCTCCCCAGATGAAACAGTTGAGGACGAAGCAGATGCAGAAGACCACAGCCGGGTACAGAGTGGCCGTCTGCAGGCAGAGCAACACCACGCAGTAACACATGAATAGTAGTGCAACCGGACACTAAGTTTCGTTAGAAATAATATGTCATTAGTCATTGATAGTGTTCATTTGAAATACTCACACAGAAAGCACCCTTCTTCCAGCGATGACCTTTCAGCGTGCGGTAGAGTCTGCCGGCAAAGTATCCACCGAACACACTGGAAGGGAAAACAGTCATATTGATGCCTCTCCCAGTGTATAGACGGCACACAGAGCACAGCCAGAGGCCCAATCCCGAACCTCTAGGCCCTGTTACCTTGTGGAGATCTGGGAGGATGTGTTGGGCGTAAGCAATACGGTCAATCGCTCAACCATGCCGCATCTCTGATAGGCTAGGTGGAAGTTTCACCGTATCGCTTATACCAATCAAATCCTCTCAAATCTTCACAAGTGAATAGGGGTCCATTTTGGATTGGGCCTGAGACATAAGGAGGGTGACTCTCTCGCATTTTACCCCATGAACATGAACAGGAAGCAGGAAGTGGTCATCAGGGCCCCTCTACTGGAAGGAGACAGCATCCCCAACATGGCCACGACTACAGGACAGATAAAACACAACAGCTCCACGTCACAGAGACACACAGGCGGCCACGCTCTCCATCTCCAGGTGTGGTGGATGGAGCATATCCAGAGATTACAATTGCTTGATGAAAACGGCAGTTGGTAGATAAGAGTGCTTTTGAAACGAGGTTCTAGAAGTCTGTTTTACATCACACTCACAGATGACGATGAGAATCATGCAGAAGAGCTGTATGCCTGAGCCCAGCAGAGAGCTGAGGATCATGGGATACTGTGGAGGTCTGAACACGTCACCATGGACGTTCTTCCAGCCCGACTCCTCCATGGTGTCCTCCTAGCGAAGATAGGCATTGGTCAAGATATTTTAGTGACACACTACCCACATTAATTCACACAACAGGAAGTAAACACTCGTCTTCAGAGGGTGGACATAATGGCACATTTTAAATCCTAATCTCTTCAGTCTCACAATTATTTAACCGAGACTCTCCCTGCAGCTGCAGCCACACGCACACAAAGTGCTGTCAAATGCCAAAGCCATGTCATGTTTAGCAGAGTAAGTGGGGTCTCTTACTATGTCATCCTCTCTGTTGTAGTTGGCGATGTCCTTCCTCAGGGTCCTGATGATGATCATACTGAGGATCCCAGAGAGGAAGAAGACCACCACCACGGAGTTGACGATGGAGAACCAGTGGATCTGCACGTCACTCATGGTCAGGTAGGTGTCCCAGCGAGATGCCCACTTCACCTGGCTCTCCTACAGGGAGGGAGACAGAGGGTCAAGTCAGGCCATTGATATTTCTTTAGGCAGAGTCCCCAATGAGACCAAGGTATCTTTGTCTAGAGAACCTTTCATTAGAAGACAAGCAATTACACAAATCAAGGCAGAAGCCTAGAAAACACAAAGAACCATTATAAATAAGCACATTACTCAGTGAAGAGGTTCTCCACCAACAATGTAGCTAGCCAAGTCAAGTCCCATTTTACTTCAAGTGTATCCCAACGTCTCAACACTTTACAGATAGCAATTCGAAATCTTTACTGTTGCTCAGACTCTGGGACCTAAAGATTGGACATAAAAGAGAAGGACCGTACCACTTACCTCCCAGCGGACGGAGTAGGTGAAGAGAACCTCATTCTCCTTGGAGGGGTCAATCTCCTGAGGAGCTGAGTTAGTGGCCTCAGGCAGGGTACACAGCCCCTTATCAGCCTTCAGGTCTGCAGAAGGATCCAGACAGAGACAATTAACAAATAGGAGGGGAAGGATAGAAACACAGGCGGTATTATCTAACGCTTGTCACTGTGTTTATTGGGCTGGAATAAACCGTTCGTACCTCAGACAGGACAGGGTGCTGTGTCACTTCACCATGACACTGTGGAAAACCAGCTCAACTTACCCTCCACCTTGACACTCTGGGGAACCACCTCAAAACGTACAACTCTGTAGTTGTGCTCTTCCCCCTCCTCCAGCTTCTCCTTGTGGTAGTAGATGATGAAGGACAGGTGGTTGTGTAGGTAGAACTATAGCAGAGAGACAACATACTGTAGGACAGGTGGTTGTGTAGGTAGAACTATAGCAGAGAGACAACATACTGTAGGACAGGTGGTTGTGTAGGTAGAACTATAGCAGAGAGACAACATACTGTAGGACAGGTGGTTGTGTAGGTAGAACTATAGCAGAGAGACAACATACTGTAGGACAGGTGGTTGTGTAGGTAGAACTATAGCAGAGAGACAACATACTGTAGGACAGGTGGTTGTGTAGGTAGAACTATAGCAGAGAGACAACATACTGTAGGACAGGTGGTTGTGTAGGTAGAACTATAGCAGAGACAACATACTGTAGGACAGGTGGGTGTGTAGGTAGAACTATAGCAGAGAGACAACATACTGTAGGACAGGTGTTGTGTAGGTAGAACTATAGCAGAGACAACATACTGTAGGACAGGTGGTTGTGTAGGTAGAACTATAGTAGAGAGACAACATACTGTAGGACAGGTGGGTGTGTAGGTAGAACTATAGCAGAGACAACATACTGTAGGACAGGTGGTTGTGTAGGTAGAACTATAGTAGAGACAACATACTGTAGGACAGGTGGTTGTGTAGGTAGAACTATAGTAGAGACAACATACTGTAGGACAGGTGGTTGTGTAGGTAGAACTATAGCAGAGACACCATACTGTAGGACAGGTGGGTGTGTAGGTAGAACTATAGTAGAGAGACAACATACTGTAGGACAGGTAGTTGTGTAGGTAGAACTATAGCAGAGAGACAACATACTGTAGGACAGGTGGTTGTGTAGGTAGAACTATAGCAGAGACAACATACTGTAGGACAGGTAGTTGTGTAGGTAGAACTATAGCAGAGACACCATACTGTAGGACAGGTGGTTGTGTAGGTAGAACTATAGCAGAGACAACATACTGTAGGACAGGTGGGTGTGTAGGTAGAACTATAGTAGAGAGACAACAGAATGTAGGACAGGTGGGTGTGTAGGTAGAACTATAGCAGAGACAACATACTGTAGGACAGGTGGTTGTGTAGGTAGAACTATAGCAGAGACAACATACTGTAGGACAGGTGGTTGTGTAGGTAGAACTATAGTAGAGAGACAACATACTGTAGGACAGGTGGTTGTGTAGGTAGAACTATAGCAGAGACAACATACTGTAGGACAGGTGGTTGTGTAGGTAGAACTATAGCAGAGACAACATACTGTAGGACAGGTGGTTGTGTAGGTAGAACTATAGTAGAGAGACAACATACTGTAGGACAGGTGGTTGTGTAGGTAGAACTATAGCAGAGAGACAACATAATGTAGGACAGGTGGTTGTGTAGGTAGAACTATAGTAGAGAGACAACATACTGTAGGACAGGTGGTTGTGTAGGTAGAACTATAGCAGAGACAACATACTGTAGGACAGGTGGTTGTGTAGGTAGAACTATAGTAGAGACAACATACTGTAGGACAGGTAGTTGTGTAGGTAGAACTATAGCAGAGAGACAACATACTGTAGGACAGGTGGGTGTGTAGGTAGAACTATAGTAGAGAGACAACATACTGTAGGACAGGTGGGTGTGTAGGTAGAACTATAGCAGAGACACCATACTGTAGGACAGGTGGTTGTGTAGGTAGAACTATAGTAGAGAGACAACAGAATGTAGGACAGGTGGTTGTGTAGGTAGAACTATAGTAGAGAGACAACATACTGTAGGACAGGTGGTTGTGTAGGTAGAACTATAGTAGAGACAACATACTGTAGGACAGGTGGTTGTGTAGGTAGAACTATAGCAGAGACACCATACTGTAGGACAGGTGGTTGTGTAGGTAGAACTATAGCAGAGACAACATACTGTAGGACAGGTGGTTGTGTAGGTAGAACTATAGCAGAGACAACATACTGTAGGACAGGTGGTTGTGTAGGTAGAACTATAGTAGAGACAACATACTGTAGGACAGGTGGTTGTGTAGGTAGAACTATAGCAGAGACAACATACTGTAGGACAGGTGGTTGTGTAGGTAGAACTATAGCAGAGACAACATACTGTAGGACAGGTGGTTGTGTAGGTAGAACTATAGTAGAGAGACAACATACTGTAGGACAGGTGGTTGTGTAGGTAGAACTATAGCAGAGACAACATACTGTAGGACAGGTGGTTGTGTAGGTAGAACTATAGCAGAGACAACATACTGTAGGACAGGTGGTTGTGTAGGTAGAACTATAGTAGAGACAACATACTGTAGGACAGGTGGTTGTGTAGGTAGAACTATAGTAGAGACAACATACTGTAGGACAGGTGGTTGTGTAGGTAGAACTATAGCAGAGACACCATACTGTAGGACAGGTGGGTGTGTAGGTAGAACTATAGTAGAGAGACAACATACTGTAGGACAGGTAGTTGTGTAGGTAGAACTATAGCAGAGAGACAACATACTGTAGGACAGGTGGTTGTGTAGGTAGAACTATAGCAGAGACAACATACTGTAGGACAGGTGGTTGTGTAGGTAGAACTATAGTAGAGAGACAACATACTGTAGGACAGGTGGGTGTGTAGGTAGAACTATAGCAGAGACAACATACTGTAGGACAGGTGGTTGTGTAGGTAGAACTATAGTAGAGACAACATACTGTAGGACAGGTGGTTGTGTAGGTAGAACTATAGTAGAGACAACATACTGTAGGACAGGTGGTTGTGTAGGTAGAACTATAGCAGAGACACCATACTGTAGGACAGGTGGGTGTGTAGGTAGAACTATAGTAGAGAGACAACATACTGTAGGACAGGTAGTTGTGTAGGTAGAACTATAGCAGAGAGACAACATACTGTAGGACAGGTGGTTGTGTAGGTAGAACTATAGCAGAGACAACATACTGTAGGACAGGTGGGTGTGTAGGTAGAACTATAGTAGAGAGACAACAGAATGTAGGACAGGTGGGTGTGTAGGTAGAACTATAGCAGAGACAACATACTGTAGGACAGGTGGTTGTGTAGGTAGAACTATAGCAGAGACAACATACTGTAGGACAGGTGGGTGTGTAGGTAGAACTATAGTAGAGAGACAACAGAATGTAGGACAGGTGGGTGTGTAGGTAGAACTATAGTAGAGACAACATACTGTAGGACAGGTGGTTGTGTAGGTAGAACTATAGCAGAGACAACATACTGTAGGACAGGTGGTTGTGTAGGTAGAACTATAGTAGAGAGACAACATACTGTAGGACAGGTGGTTGTGTAGGTAGAACTATAGCAGAGACACCATACTGTAGGACAGGTGGTTGTGTAGGTAGAACTATAGCAGAGAGACAACATAATGTAGGACAGGTGGTTGTGTAGGTAGAACTATAGTAGAGAGACAACATACTGTAGGACAGGTGGTTGTGTAGGTAGAACTATAGCAGAGACAACATACTGTAGGACAGGTGGTTGTGTAGGTAGAACTATAGCAGAGACAACATACTGTAGGACAGGTGGTTGTGTAGGTAGAACTATAGCAGAGACAACATACTGTAGGACAGGTAGTTGTGTAGGTAGAACTATAGCAGAGAGACAACATACTGTAGGACAGGTGGGTGTGTAGGTAGAACTATAGTAGAGAGACAACATACTGTAGGACAGGTGGGTGTGTAGGTAGAACTATAGCAGAGACACCATACTGTAGGACAGGTGGTTGTGTAGGTAGAACTATAGTAGAGAGACAACAGAATGTAGGACAGGATGTTGTGTAGGTAGAACTATAGTAGAGAGACAACATACTGTAGGACAGGTGGTTGTGTAGGTAGAACTATAGTAGAGAGACAACATACTGTAGGACAGGTGGTTGTGTAGGTAGAACTATAGCAGAGACAACATACTGTAGGACAGGTATATGTGTAGGTAGAACTATAGTAGAGACAACATACTGTAGGACAGGTGGTTGTGTAGGTAGAACTATAGCAGAGACAACATACTGTAGGACAGGTGGTTGTGTAGGTAGAACTATAGCAGAGACAACATACTGTAGGACAGGTGGTTGTGTAGGTAGAACTATAGTAGAGAGACAACATACTGTAGGACAGGTGGTTGTGTAGGTAGAACTATAGCAGAGACAACATACTGTAGGACAGGTGGTTGTGTAGGTAGAACTATAGCAGAGACAACATACTGTAGGACAGGTGGTTGTGTAGGTAGAACTATAGTAGAGAGACAACATACTGTAGGACAGGTGGTTGTGTAGGTAGAACTATAGCAGAGACAACATACTGTAGGACAGGTGGTTGTGTAGGTAGAACTATAGCAGAGACAACATACTGTAGGACAGGTGGTTGTGTAGGTAGAACTATAGCAGAGACAACATACTGTAGGACAGGTGGTTGTGTAGGTAGAACTATAGCAGAGACAACATACTGTAGGACAGGTGGTTGTGTAGGTAGAACTATAGTAGAGAGACAACATACTGTAGGACAGGTGGTTGTGTAGGTAGAACTATAGCAGAGACAACATACTGTAGGACAGGTGGTTGTGTAGGTAGAACTATAGCAGAGAGACAACATACTGTAGGACAGGTGGTTGTGTAGGTAGAACTATAGCAGAGAGACAACATACTGTAGGACAGGTGGTTGTGTAGGTAGAACTATAGCAGAGAGACAACATACTGTAGGACAGGTGGTTGTGTAGGTAGAACTATAGCAGAGAGACAACACAGAATGTAGGACAGGTAGTTACAGTTGAAGTGGGAAGTTTACATACACCTTAGCCAAATACATTTAAACTCAGTTTCACAATTCCTGACATTTAATCCTAATAAAAATTCCCTGTCTTAGGTCAATTGGGATCACCATTTTATTTTAAGAATGTGAAATGTCAGAATAATAGTGGAGAGAATGATTTATTTAAGCTTTTATTTCTTTCATCACATTCCCAGTGGGTCAGAAGTTTAAATACACTCAATTAGTATTTGGTAGCATTGTGTTTAAATTGTTTAACTTGGGTCAAATGTTTTGGGTAGCCTTCCACAAGCTTCCCACAATAAGTCAGGTGAATCTTGGCCCATTCCTCCTGACAGAGTTGGTGTACCTGAGTCAGGTTTGTAGGCCTACTTGCTCGCACATGCTTTTTCAGTTCTACCCACAAATTTTCTATGGGATTGAGGTCAGGGCTTTGTGATGGCCACTCCAATACCTTGACTTTGTTGTCCTTAAGCTATTTTGCCACAACTTTGGAAGTATGCTTGGGGTCATTGTCCATTTGGAAGACCCATTTGCGACCAAGCTTTAACTTCCTGACTGATGTCTTGAGATGTTGCTTCAATATATCCATAATTTTCCTACCTCATGATGCCATCTATTTTGTGAATTGCACCAGTCCCTCATGCAGCAAAGCACCCCCACAACATGATGCTGCCACCCCGTGCTTCACGGATGGGATGGTGTTCTTCGTCTTGCAAGCATCCCCCTTTTTCCTCCAAACATAACGATGGTCATTATGGCAAACAGTTCCATTTTTGTTTCATCAGACCAGAGGACATTTCTCCATAAAAATATGATCTTTGTCCCCATGTGCAGCTGCAAACCATAGTATGGCTTTTTATGGCGGTTTTGGAGCAGTGGCTTATTCCATGCTGAGCGGCCTTTCAGGTTATGTCGATATAGGACTCGTTTTACTGTGGAAATAGATACTTTTGTACCTGTTTCCTCCAGCATCTTCACAAGGTCATTTCCTGTTGTTCTGGGATTGATCTGGACTTTTCACACCACAGTACGTTCATCTCTAGGAGACAGAACGCGTCTCCTTCCTGAGCGGTATGACGGCTGCGTGGTCCCATGGTGTTTATACTTGCGTACTATTGTTTGTACAGATGAACGTGGTACCTTCAGGGGTTTGGAAATTGCTCCCAAGGATGAACCAGACTTGTGGAGGTCTACAATTTTTTTTCTGAGGTCTTGGTTGATTTCTTTTGATTTTCCCACGATGTCAAGCAAAGAGGCACTGAGTTTGAAGGTAGGCCTTGAAATACATCCACAGGTACACTTCCAATTGACTCAAATGTCAATTAGTCTATCAGAAGCTTCTAAAGCCATGACATCATTTTCTGGAATTTTCCAAGCAGTTTAAAGGCTCAGTCAAGTTAGTGTATGTAAACCTGACCCACTGGAATTGTGATACAGTGAATTATAAGTGAAATAATCTGTCTGTAAACAATTGTTGGAAAAATGACTTCCGTCATGCACGAAGTTGATGTCCTAACTGACTTGCCAAACTAGAGTTTGTTAACAAGAAATTTGTGGAGTGGTTGAAAAACAAGTTTTAATGACTCAAACCTAAGTGTATGTAAACTTCCGACTTCAACTGTATGTAGGTAGAACTATAGTAGAGAGACTACAGAATGTAAAGGTTCATACACGAAAGACAACTCTACTGCACAACAAGGGCTTTTCTGTAATAGAAAAGCAAAATTCTGAGTTCCCCACTCCCCTAATCTCATACGGATGTGTCCCTACTCTCTCTCCATGCTTTAACTAGGCCCTGGCAAGGAGCTTCTGTACCTTGCTGTTCTCAGTGAAGCCCAGTCTGTAGCCGTGTTCAAACTGAACATCCTTCACCACATCCTTCTCCTCCTCTGCCTCTTTGTTGGGGTAGAATTCCAGTCGTGTGGCCACTGGGAGGTTGTCTGCAATGCTGAGTTTATAGACAGGATTAACACGGAGCCTACAGCAGCATCTTACTTACACAGTCACCTGATTACCGGACAGAGTAATGAGGAAGGAAGGGTACTCACAGGTGAACATAGTACTCTTCCTGGATGCGCTCAGCCACCAGCTTGCTCTGCTGCACGTTGAGTTTCATCTTGGCACAAACAACCTTACACTTCCTGTCCTGGGTCATGAGTACCGAGTAGGGGGTGTTCACAATACGATCCCCGCGTAACACCTCCCCTGCACACGCGCGCACACACACACACACACACACACACACACACACACACACACACACACACACACACACACACACTGTTAGTAGGAGTTCATGGTGTGAGGCTTTATGTGCAACAGATGATTATGAATCCCATACAAAGACAACACAAATCAATGCTTTTAGAACACTGTACACAAGGATACACAGAAAACCATCCAGACAACAACAAGACACAGAGAACAACACTTCTACACGTGAGGAGAACAGAGAGAGCTGCTTACTTACCCAGGTTCTCTGCTTTGTAGACCACTTTATCAGGCTGACAGAAGGGCAGGGAGTAGTATTCATAGGGAAGCTGAGTCCGGGAGCTGGTCAGCTTCACGGCCTGGGGGGGGGTCAATGTGCCCATTCAATTGAGTGACTGACTGCCTGACCTGCCAAACGCATGCCAATAGGCTACACAACCAATACTAGTATCCACCTCAGTCTGCCTTGGAAAGCCTTGGAACTAACATGCTTAAGTCCATCTATCAAGCTTAGACAATAACACAGTTCATCATACACAGAAAACAAAAAAAAACTATGCTAACTAACTTAGTGAAACCACAACAAGCCAAGGCAGAATAGAGTACTATATACCCGAGGAAGCATAAAAGGGCTAGACCTAGGCTAAAAAATGTTTGGTTGTTTAACTTACCTTAATCTCTACAACACTGTTCTGGTGGAAGTTCATTGGAGCAACTCCAGGCACGTAAAAAGGCTGGACCCCTCCAGGCAACATGGACAACAGCAGCAGGGCCAACCACGTCTCCTTCAACACAACAAACAGTCAATGGACTAGTTGGCCAATCTATACGGAAGACCCTTTTGATTAGAACTAAAATGTTTGCCCCTGAGCAGGAGGTCAGAAGGGGACTTTTTTGGACCTGAATACCAAAACACTCAGTAGATAGAGTTGAAATCATTTGAATTGATATTGAATGACCCTGTTGCCACATAGCTGCTTTAGACATTAAGAAATCAATGGAATGGAGATGCCTTTGGGATATGTAAAGGTGGGACTAATGTTTCAACCTGAGAGAGAGAGAGAGGCCATGATGTTAATCAAATCCAAATTGACCAGCCTTCTGGGCACATATACAGTACAGTACAATCCACAATGGCTTGATGACTTGGACAAAACTTTGAGACTGTACTTTACATAGGACTCCATCTAACCAGTCACAAATGAAAGACTATGTCTACACATCCCAATGATTGTATAGGAACACCCCTAATGTTTGAACAGGATCTTCTGGAATACTTACTGTATGCTTAAGGGTGTTACCTTAACACAACTGCATGTCAAATATTAGTACAGAGTGAAGGATGGACATCACCCTTTCACTTACAGAGAATACAACATTTAGCAGGCCCTTACACTAAACTAATGTCACACCAGTCAAGCCTGATTTCCCTTTCCTGTGTGGAGTGATTGTATACACAACCACTAGCCATGAATGTATGACCAAAACCATACATATTGCACTGGTCTGGGAAGGGTGAGGATGAGCATTATGTGATACACAGTGAAAAAGTAAATGTAGATGTTTTTTTAATGTAACTTTTATTTAACTAGACAAGTCAGTTAAGAACAAATTATTATTTACAATGACTGCCTACAACGGCCGAACCGGGACGACGCTGGGCCAATTGTGGACTCCCAACCACAACCGGGTGTGATACAGCCTGGATTCGAACTAGGGTGTCTGTATAGTGACGCCTCTTAATTTTTATTTATTTAACTAGGCAAGTCAGTTAAGAACAAATTCTTATTTACAATGACGGCCTAGGAACAGGAACTGCCTTGTCCAGGGGCAGAAAAACAGATTTTTTTTTTAACCTTGTCACCTCGGGGATTCGATCTGGCAACCTTTTGGTTACTCGTCCAACGCTCTAACCACTAGGCTACATGCCGCCTAACACAGATGCAGTGCCATAGACCGCTGCGCCACTCGGGAGCCCGAGTTGATGATGACAACAATAACAAAACAAACTTAGAAAAACAAATGCATATCAATCTCGTCTCAAATGAATAATGAGTTATCTACCTCTGTATACGAATGAGTGCATGAAAACATCCACACTGATAATAGCTAGCAGTTATATAAACTATATGGTTGAGACATATCGAATAAGCAACAGCAGCTAGATAGTTACTCTAAGAAAGGATATAATCTTTGGTTAAGCTTATAGAATACATAAATCAACCCGGAAATGCATAGCTAGCTAGTTGCCAGCCACTTACTAGTTAGCGAGCCTTAGCTAACATTAACCATCTAGCTAACGTTACCTAGTTAAACTGCCCCCTTTTGTCTGGGCTCTGGTCCTCGAACTAGCTATCCGCCACATTAAAAACTAACTAGCAAGCTACCTATGCTTCGCATTTCCAGTACAACTTTTAGTAAGCGTATACGTAGCTAGGCAAGTTAGAGAACGATAGTTGTGTTGTTGGCAAAGCCAGCTAACGTTAGCCTAGCTACGCCAAAGGGCTACTACGCTGTCACAATAAGATAGCTTAATTAATTAACTGTCTAACTGCAATTGAAATACATGTCATGTTTGATCCATATACAGAGTACGAACTAGGTAACTAGCTAGTTAGGTACATTTCATTTTTTTGGCTAAGCTGACATCTAACTAGTTAGCAGTAGCTGACAAGTGGTCTTGGCTGGCTAGCGTCGTCAACATCCCCTGCTTGCTGCACCATTGACAAACCAATGTAGAAAGACAGCTCATATAAATGTCGTTAAATCATGACTCTAAATTTCACGTGGTAGAATCGTATATCAACACAACCACATGCTTCTATTTGAAGGTAGATAGCGGACAGATGTTGGAAGAATAATATATATTTTTTCCTGTCCACTTACCATCGCCGCGGCCGCCATCTTGAATACACGTGTCATTCGTGACGTCACGTGAACAAAAATTGTACCCCCATCAGCAGCAAAATGTGTTGATAGTGCTAGCTAGTCAGCTAGTGTCATCTAATGACAGCAATTTAAACTGAACAAAATATTGACGCAGCATACAACAATTTCAAATATTTTACCGAGTTACAGTTCATATAAGGAAATAAGTCAATTGAAATACATTTATTAGGCCCTAATCTATGTGTTTCACATGACTGGGAATACAGATATGCATCTGTTGGTCACAGATACTTTTATTTAAAAAAAAGTAGGGGTGTTGATCAGAAAACCAGTAAGAATCTGGTGAGACCACCATTTGCCTCATGCAGCATGACACATCTCCTTCGCATTGAGTAGATCAGGCTGTGGCCTGTGGAATGTTGTCCCACTCCTTTTCAATGACTGTGAAAAGTTGCTGGATATTGGCTGGAAGTGGAACACGCTGTCATACGTGTTGATCCAGAGCATCCCAAACATGCTCAATGGGTGACATGTCTGGTGAATATGCAGGCCATGGAAAAACTAGGACATGTTTAGCTTCCAGGAAATGTGTACGGATCCTTGCATTATCATGGTGGAACATGAGGTTATGGTGGCAGATGAATGGCATGACAATTTTTATTTTATTTATTTAACTAGGCAAGTCAGTTAAGAACAAATTCTTATGTACAATGTCAGCCTAGGAACAGTGGGTTAACTGCCTTGTTCAGGGGCAGAACAACAGATTTTTACCTTGTCAGCTCAGGGATTCAATCTACCAACCTTTCGGTTACTGGCCAAATGCTCTAACCATTAGGCTACCTGCCACCTCTAACCAATTGGCTACAACGGGCCTCAGGAGCTCGTCACAGTATCTCTGTGTATTCAAAATGCCATTGTTAAAATGTAATTGTGTTCGTTTTCTGTAGTTTATGCCTGCCCATACCATTATATTGGCAAAGGAGAAATGCTCACTAACAAGGATGTAAACACATTTTTTTAAATTGAGAGAAATAAGCTTTTTGTGCATATGGAACATTTCAGGGATCTTTAATTTCAGCTCATGAAACATGGGACCAACACTTTATATGTTGTGTTTATATTTTTGTTCAGTGTACATCTGTTCAAAATGTGTTTGTATGTCGAGTTATTTATTAAGTTATTTATTTTTATTTATTTCTTAAATTAAGTCATGCTTGTTTGACTTCAAGCAGGTTGTTAAAAAAACAGATGCAATCTTTTTCATATCGTCATGCATACAGTGAAAAATCTGATCAAATCTGTTTCATATCATCATTCATACATTGAAAAACCTGACAGATTTTGTCTTTACTTTTACAAAAAAATTGCAGATCATCATGTTAAATTTGACATAGGCTAGAATGACAATATGATTTTATTCAGTCCTTTTATTCAACACAACCTTTAAGTCATTGCACTTACAAGCATCTATAAGAAAATATCAAAAAGCATTTGGTTAAGAAATGCATTATTCATATGAAAACATATATCCCGTATTCAACAATTCAATGTCTGTGCAGTCAATTGTTTCCTCAATGCACAAATTCTTCAGCCATTTTAGACATGATGATAACAGTGGCCTACATAGAAAAAACCCACAACAAAAAACATGCAAGCAACAACATCTAATTGTACTTGTGTAAAAATGTCACATCACATCACTCCCTTGTGTTGCCTACATATAGATATAGTATAGAGGATTGACAACCAAGTAGGCTACTCTCCGACAAAATAAATTAAGACCGTTACCACATAGGCAAAAATAGTTTTATAAGTGAATTATTCTAGATTATACTGTTGCACTCCAGTGCTTATTCAGTGAATTATAGTTTCAATGGTCTATGGCAGAATATAAATGGCCTTTTCCAATATATGAACTGGGCATATACATAGGAAATTCATAATAAAAAAGGCTAAAATGTGGCTCGTTTTTTTTTCTTTTCTGGCCACTCATATATTTAAATCAAGTACAATTCTGAAACCCGTCACAGTCAGCCATGTCATGAATCGCTGTAATTCATTTGTTAGGTCATCATTCATAAAGCTACAGTAAATGCCATATATCATAAGGAAACCATCTACAAACCTGTTTTTTTCTCTCTTGGTTTGTCTGTAGGCGACTCTATTCAGGTACATGAGAGGATGCTATGTATCTGCCTGGATCTTTCTGTCTGGCTCAAGGCTGCTGCTGGTACTGGCTCTCCGTTGCAGTGTAGAAATCCTCCAGGACACTCTGAAGATACTCAAAGGTTGGACGGTCCTCAGGCTTGTTCTTCCAGCACTCCAACATGACATCATAGAGCTCCTTAGGACAGCTGTCGGTGCGCTGCATGCGGTAGCCTCTCTCCAGGGAGCGGATTACTTCTGGGTTCGTCATCCCTAGACGACAGAGCCAGCACAGAAGCGCATCATTATAGGGTGAATTTGACACTTTATTCATTTCGTTCATCATTCAATGAACATACAGTACAGTACAAGTACAGCACAGGGCATGTTCTCATTCAGGTCCTCAGACCTGGATATGGTGTGCGTCCATAGCTGATGATCTCTGTCAGTAGGATGCCAAAGGACCAGACGTCTGATTTGATTGTGAAGGAGCCGTAGTTGATTGCCTCTGGGGCCGTCCACTTGATGGGGAACTTTGCTCCTGTTAGGGAACAACAGTAGTGCTTTCTTACTGTATGTCTGCTGCACCCTGCTGTCACTGAAAAGATATTACAGCAGCTTGTCTCAACATAGTGTTTTCTATTTAAACCATGTCACTCATTCACACTTCCCTCTGACACAATGATATCTCTTCCTCTGATACAGTATCTCACAGTTCCTTGTTCCAACTCTGACTTCCCTCGTTCTCTAATTCTAATTCCAAACCACTGTACTCTAACGTACTATTATTGGTTAACTCAGCTGTCATGTCACAGTCAGTTGAATCCCCTTATGTGACACAGATACATATCCCCCAAGTGGATACTGCTAGATGCTGATCTTACCCTCCCTGGCTGTGTACTCATTGTCCTCAATGATTCGGGCGAGGCCAAAGTCAGCGATCTTGCACACCAGAGCCTTGGACACCAGTATGTTGGCGGCTCGCAGGTCCCGGTGGATATAGTTCCTCTGCTCAATGTAGGCCATACCTTCTGCAATCTATGGACAAAGACATGGTTGGATGTCCACAGACAACAGGAAAGGCAGAACACCAGAAGCAGTTGCATGGGTGCTTCTATGAATTCATGTCCCAAGTGCTCTCAATGATTTATTGTGCAATATATCTATTGTTTTCAAGTATAGTTTCTAAAGCCTCCTCTAAGGTTCTGCTACGGGATAATAAAATAATCAGTCATTAAAATTTAAAATAATGATAGCTATAGTAATAAAGATAAAGTACTTTCAATTTGCCAATCGTGTCATTTACGACCACTGATTACTCTGATACCAACTCAACTGGGACAATATTTCCCTTCCATTCTGGGACCATCTCTCTCTCTCTCTCTCTCTCTCTCTCTCTCTCTCTCTCTCTCTCTCTCTCTCTCTCTCTCTCTCTCTCTCTCTCTCTCTCTCTCTCTCTCTGCCTCTCTCTCTCTCTCTCTCTCTCTCTCTCTCTCTCTCTCTCTCTCTGCCTCTCTCTCTCTCTCTCTCTCTCTCTCTCTCTCTCTCTCACTCTCTCTCTCTCTCTCTCTCTCTCTCTCTCTCTCTCTCTCTCTCTCTCTCTCTCTCTCTCTCTCTCTCTCTCTCTCTCTCTCTCTCTGCCTCTCTCTCTCTCTCTCTCTCTCTCTCTCTCACTCCTTCGGTCGTTCTTTCTCTTTTCCATCTCTCTCACACATGTATTTAGACACAAACTGACTGACGTATTCAATCCACATCGCTAAAGTTCAAAGCTATATATATAAAGCTATTGAAATTTAAAGGCAATGTTCCGGCATTCATGGAGACTGCATTCACGGTAAAGACTGGACATATGTCAGGTCAATCTCAAATGACCTTTAAATTTCTATTGCAACTAGATAAGCCTTATCTGTGTACCAATCTCAGTGGAATAATTGAACACAACTAAATCTATCATAGGAGATTTCAATCTGAACAGACCAATCTGGCTTCCTATTCCCTTCTCTTTCAATGATCCTTTCTCTCTCTTTTTGTAAATCGACTCCTCGTATTCCATTTCAATATCTTTCCATTTTGTTTTATTCTCACACCTCACCTCACTACATACAACAGATGGCATAAACATACACATGCGTTCATAAGTTCCTCATCGCCTCCCGATATGTGTAGCAACAGCCTCCCGATATGTGTAGCAACAGGTGTACACATGGAAACACTGTATGATCAGGATTCAAAACTGAAATGTTGGATTGTGTTGCGTCTAATACTGTCAAAAATAGTTTCACATCACAATATTGTAGAACAGCAAACATTGGCATGAAGAATTTGGTTTACAAACACATTCTGCCACACACCTTCTTCTGCCAAGCTAAAGACAGGATTTGAATATTGAAATTCTGCACACAATAGGAAAAACGTGTCCTCTAGAACAAAGGCATGAAACAGAAGAGTATTCAAATGAGTGGCTTGATATTGTCAGTAACTGGGTATAACAAGATCAAAGCATCCTCCCTTTTCTTTGGTTCTCTTTTCCCTTCTACCACAGTAGAAGACTGGAAGAATATAAAACCATACAATTAGAAAAAAAATCCAGACTGACAGTTTAATTTTGACATAACTGAATCTCACCTGCGCTGAGAAATCAATGAGTTTGGGGAGCTGAACACGATTCCCTTCATCACTCTTCAAGAAGTCCAGCAAACTGCCTAAACACACACACACGCGCGCACACACACAAGCACAAACAAACACACACACACACACACACAAACAAACACAGAAATGCACACACACAGAAAAACAGTCAGTGACAGAAATACACTGACGTGCGGTTATGTAAATGTAAACAAAATGTCAAACTGTGGTGTACACACACCCTTTTCCATGTATTCTGTGATGATGTAGATGGGTTCCTCTTTAGTTACCACGGCGTTCAGACGGACCAGCTTGTCGTGCTGCAGGGCCTTCATCAGGTTGGCCTCGTCCAGGAAGGCCTCCACCGACATGGTGCCAGGCTTCATGGTCTTCACTGCCACCTTGGTGTGCTTGTTGTATGTAGCTACAGCACAAACCACATTACCTATGTTACCTCAGTTCAATGCTCCACAAAGACAAACCACATTACCTATGTTACCTCAGTTCAATGCTCCACAAAGACAAACCACATTACCTATGTTACCTCAGTTCAATGCGCCACAAAGACAAACCACATTACCTATGTTACCTCAGTTCAATGCTCCACAAAGACAAACCACATTACCTATGTTACCTCAGTTCAATGCTCCACAAAGACAAACCACATTACCTATGTTACCTCAGTTCAATGCTCCACAAAGACAAACCACATTACCTATGTTACCTCAGTTCAATGCTCCACAAAGACAAACCACATTACCTATGTTACCTCAGTTCAATGCTCCACAAAGACAAACCACATTACCTATGTTACCTCAGTTCAATGCTCCACAAAGACAAACCACATTACCTAATGTTACCTCAGTTCAATGCTCCACAAAGCAAGAATGTTTTCAGAATACATATAAAACTCCTGAATGGTGCAGCGGTCTAAGGCACTGCATCTCCGTGCAAGAGGTGTCACTACAGTCCCTGGTTTGAATCCAGGCTGTATCACATCCGGCTGTGATTGGGAGTCCCAAAGGGCGGCGCACAATTGGCCCAGTGTTGTCCGGGGTAGGCCGTCATTGTAAATAAGAATTTGTTCTTAACTGACTTGCCTAGTTAAATAAAGGTTAAATAAACAACATAAAAACTCATACTGATCTCCCAGTATTGGTCCAAACATAACCTTGTCAGAATGACAGAATAGAAGCTTTAAATGACATGGAGCTCACCCATCCAGACTTCTCCGAACTGGCCAGCCCCGAGCCTCCTGTCCATTTTGAGGGACTCCCGAGGAATCTCCCAGGCATCCTTCTCCCAGGGCTTCTGGGGCTTGGGACTGAGGCAGGGGCTGGTCAAGGCCTGGCACAGACCGTCTCCCAGCTCTGTAGTGAAAACAAACACATCCAGTATGACATCCACACACAAAGCTCTGAATCATACAGGACATGAAATACCATTAGCTGAATGTATCATTGAACTGTACATAACACACATAAATAAACCTATAGGAAGTCAGTACTGCTGGAGGCTAAATACACAATGTGTCCGTATTCAGAACAGGCAGCCAGCAGAGGGAGCTGTTATCTCCAACATCCACTATCAACTTTAGCAGCAGTTGGCACTAATGCTTTCAAATTCAAGTCTGGACCTCAGAGCAAGTTTCACTCTTCTGCCTCTAATCGGAGACTGATTTAGACCTGGGACACCAGGTGGGTGCAAGTAATGATCATGTAGAACAGAAAACCAGCAGTACTCTGGACCTCGTAGGGCAGTGTTTATTCATCCTGGTCCTGGGGACCTCAAGGGGTGAACCCTTTGGAGTTTTTCCCTAGCATTACACGCCTGATTTAAATAATCAAAGCTTGATAATTTGTTGATTATTTGAATCAGCTGTGTAGCGCTAGGGCAAAAAACTAAAATGTGCACACCTTGGGGTCCCCAGGACCAGGATTGGGAAACACTGTCTCAGGTTAATAAGATTGAAATAGCCCTTCTCTAGTGTTTTGTGGAAGGCCGTGCTGTTGGCACTCACTTTTATAATGGCTGACCAGTTCCTGCAGAGTGGTGAAGGTGATGCGTGGGGAGATGTAGAAACCACCGTTGTCCAGCGTACGGATCTTGTAATGCTTGACTGTTTCTCCTGATTGGGAATCACTGTCCCTCACGGATAGTGAGTAACTGCCTGTAGCAGGAAGGAGACACGGCTTGCTATAGTCTAAAAGTGCGCTTGTATAATGTGTATAATGTATAAGAGCTTTTTGAACTTGCTCACCCTTGGTGGTCTCACTGTCACGGATCATAAACGATCCCATTTTGTTTCCTGATGCCAGCAGCTGCCTCTCTGCATCTTTCCTGCTCACTCCTTTAAAGAACCACCTGAAGGAGGGGAAAGTTATATTAGACTGATTCCTTTGAGCAGCTCTACTCACAAATGACTCACACAGTACACTGGAGAACGTTTTATGTGTCCCCTACCGATTGTGTTTTTTTGTTTGTTTATTTGCGTTGTTTGTAACAATTTTTTGTTTATTTATTATTATTTTTTTTTTAATTTTACCCTCTTTTTCTCCCCAATTTCATGGTATCCAATTGTTAGTAGTTACTATCTTGTCTCATCTCTACAACTCCCGTAAGGTCTCGGGAGAGACGAAGGTCGAGAGCCATGCGTCCTCCGAAACACAACCCAACCAAGCCGCACTGCTTCTTAACACAGCGCGCCTCCAACCCGGAAGCCAGCCGCACCATTGTGTCGGAGAAAACACTGTGTACCTCGTGACCTGGTCAGCATGCACTACGCCCAGCCCACCACAAGAGTCGCTAGTGCGCGATGAGACAAGGATATCCCTACTGGCCAAACATTCCCTAACCACTCTAGGCCAATTGTGCGTCGCCCCATGGACCTCCCGGTCACGGACGGCTGCGACAGAGCCTGGGCTCGAACCCAGAGTCTCTGGTGGCACAGCTAGCACTGCGATGCAGTGCCTTAGACGACTGCGCTACTCGGGAGGCCCTGTAACTTATTTTTTTACTTATTTTTTACATAATGTTGCCGCTACCGTCTCTTATGACCGAAAATAACTTCTGGACATCAGGACTGCGATTACTCTCCACGGACTAGCAGAATACTTTTTTTCCTTTAGCGAGTCTGACGAGGAAGACCCGAACGATATACTGCTTTCTCAGGAACAGGCCCAGATCCCCGTGATTTGCGTGAAGAGGAGGTGGAGAAAAAGGGGCCAGAGGGCGGGCTGCCTTCTGAGAATTTGTTTGCGATCGAATAAACCTCCACTTCCTTCCATTCTGCTAGCAAACTTGCAGTCTTTGGATAATAAAATAGATGACCTACACAGAAGATTAAACTACCAACGGGACAGTCAAAACTGTAGTATCTTATGCTTCACGGAGTCGTGGCTGAACGACGACACTATCAACATACAGCTGGCTGGTTATACGCTGCACCGGCAAGATAGAACAGCGACGTCTGGTAAGACAAGGGGCGGCGGACTATGTATTTTTGTAAATAACAGCTGGTGCACGATATCTAAGGAAGTCTTGAGCTATTGCTCGCCTGAGGTAGAATATCTCATGATAAACTGTAGACCACACTACCTACCTAGAGAGTTTTCATCTGTATTTTTCGTAGCTCTTTACATACCACCACAGTCAGAGGCTGGCACTAAGACAGCATTTTGAATGAGCTGTATTCCGCCAAAAGCAAACAAGAAAACGTTCACCTAGAGGCGGCGCTCCTAGTAACCGGGGACTTTAATGCAGGGAAACTTAAATCTGTTTTACCAAATTTCCATCAGCATGTTAAATGTGCAACCAGAGGAAAAAAAACTCTAGACCACCTTTACTCCACACACAGAGATGCATACAAAGTTCTCCCTCGCCCTCCATTTGGCAAATCTGACCATAATTGTATCCTCCCGATTCCTGCTTACAAGCAAAAATTAAAGCAGGAAGCACCAGTGACTAGATCAATAAAAAAGTGGTCAGATGAAGCAGATGCTAAGCTACAGGACTGTTTTGCTAGCACAGGAATATGTTCCGGGATTCCTCTGATGGCATTGAGGAGTACACCACATCAGTCATTGGCTTCATCAATAAGTGCATCGATGACATCGTCTCCACAGTGACCGTAAGTACATATCCCAACCAGAAGCCATGGATAACAGGAAACATCCGCACTAAAGGAGCTGGACTCTAACCCGGAAGCTTATAAGAAATCCCGCTATGCCCTCCGACGAACCATCAAACAGGCAAAGCGTCAATACAGGACTAAGATCAAATCTTACTACACCGGCTCTGACGCTCGTCGGATGTGGCAGGGCTTACAAACCATTACAGAATACAAAGGGAAGCACAGCCGAGAGCTGCCCAGTGACACAAGCCTACCAGACGAGCTAAACTACTTCTATGCTCGCTTCGAGGCAAATAACACTGAAACATGCATGAGAGCACCAGCTGTTCTGGAAGACTGCGTGATCACGCTCTCTGCAGCTGATGTGAGTAAGACCTTTAAACAGGTCAACATTCACAAGGACACAGGGCCAGACGGATAACCAGGACGTGTACTGCGAGCATGCGCTGACCAACTGGCAAATGTCTTCACTGACATTTTCAACCTCTCCCTGTCCGAGTCTGTAATACCAACATTTTTTAAGCAGACCACCATAGTGCCTGTGCCCATGAACACTAAGGTAACCTGCCTAAATGACTACCGACAAGTAGCACTCACGTCTGTAGCCATGAAGGCTTCGAAAGGCTGGTCATGGCTCACATCAACACCATTATCCCAGAAACCGCCCCAACAGATCCACCGATGATGCAATCTTTATTGCACTCTATTGCTCACCCTTTCCCACCTGGACAAAAGGAACACTTATGTGAGAATGTTATTCATTGACTACAGCTCAGAGTTCAACACAATAGTGCCCTTAAAGCTCATCAATAAGCTTAGGACCCTGGGACTAAACACCTCCCTGTGCAACTGGATCCTGGACTTCCTGACGTGCCGCCCCAGTTGGTAAGAGTAGGTAACAACACATCCGCCACACTGATCCTCAACACAGGGGCCCCTCAGGGGTGCGTGCTCAGTACCCTCTTGTACTCCCTGTTCACTCATGACTGCACGGCCAGGCATGACTCCAACACCATCATTAAGTTTGCCGATGAGACAACAGTGGTAGGCCTGATCACCGACAACGATGAGACAGCCTATAGGGAGGAGGTCAGAGACCTGGTCGTGTGGTGCCAGGACAACAATCTCTCCCTCAACGTGATCAAGATAAAGGAGATGATTGTGGACTACAGGAAATAGAGGACCGAGTACGCCCCCATTCTTATCGATGGAGCTGCAGTGGAGCAGGTTGAGAGCTTCAAGTTCCTTGGTGTCCACATCACCAACAAACTAACATGGTCCAAGCACACCAAGACAGTTGTGAAGAGGGCACGACAAAACCTATTCCCCCTCAGGAGACTGAAAAGTTTTGGCATGGGTCCTCAGATCCTCAAAAAGTTCTACAGCTGCACCATCGAGAGCATCCTGACTGGTTGCATCACTGCCTGGTATGGCAACTGTTCGGCCTCCAACCGCAAGGCACTACAGAGGGTAGTGCGAACGGCCCAGTACATCACTGGGGCCAAGCTTCCTGCCGTTCAGGACCTCTATACCAGGCGATGTCAGAGGAAGGCCCTAAAAATTGTCAAATACTCCAGCCACCCTAGTCATAGAATGTTCTCTCTGCTACCGCACGGTAAGTAGTACCGGAGCACCAAGTCTAGGCCCAAGAGGCTTCTAAACAGCTTCTACCCCCAAGCCATAAGACTCCTGAACACCTTGTTAAATGGTTACCCAGACTATTTGCGTTACCCCCCCCCCCTCTCTTTTACACCGCTACTACTCTCTGTTGTTATCATCATCTGCATAGTCACTTTAATAGCTCTACCTACATGTACATATTATCTCAACTAACTGGTGCCACCGCACATTGACTCTGTATATATAGTCTCGCTATTGTTATTTTACTGCTGCTCTTTACTTTTATTTCTTATTCTTATCCGTGTTTTTTTTTTTAACTGCAGTGTTGGTTAAGGGGCTCGTAACTAAGCATTTCACTGTAAGGTCTACACCTGCTGTATTCGGCGCATTGTGACTAATACAGTTTGATTTGATTTGCTTGACTTGAACATCCTTACTCTTCGGTTTCAAGGCTGTCTATGGCTACATAGTTACTGGGGATGAAGCCTTCCTGGCCTGTGCTGATTGACTGGGCTCTCCACCATTCTCCAGACCTACAGAGAGAGAGAGACGGACAGAGAGAGAGAGACGGACGGACGGACAGACAGACAGACAGACAGACAGACAGACAGACAGACAGACAGACACCGATTGTGAGAGGTTGGGGGAATAGGTATTATAGGTATTGTACACAGTGCTCTGTATGGGGTATGAATGCGTCATGTTTATGTATAATTGTCAGAGACACTCACTCCTGTAAGATTTTAAGCTTGTCTCCCTTCTTGAAGCCCAGGTCTCCATCATTTATACCCTCATAGTCATACAGAGCAATAGCAATGCTCTCAGGACCTGGAGGGGGAGGGGCAGAGAATGTAAGCGGGTGTATGTGTACGCGTGTGTGTGTGTATCAAAATAAATCAAATGCATGCACACATATGACAAAGAGAGAGACTTTGTGTTTGTGGGTGACATCACGTGCAATTCTTACATATTTAGAAACAACAATAGGGCTTTGCCTAGGTCAGTTCCTGTCTGGCTGCTTTATTGGTATAGCAGTGGAGAGATCATCTGTGGTGGGGGCTATCTCAACCTACACGCTCTCGCCCCTCTTTCACTTTCATATGTGACCTCAGCCATAGTCTATAACTACATGACAACGAAACGTTTGCTAGTTGACACTGACAGTATGTAGTGTCGCTGCTAGAAATACAGCTGAGCACTGTGATAGTTCCTACATCACAAATTCAAGTGAGCAACTGTAACTTTTCTGTGTCATACTCACCATCAGAGGGGACTGAAGGGCCAGAGGAGATGGTTCTATTCTGTGAAAGACAGAAAGAGATTGAAGTCGAGGAGAACCATAGGAAATGTAGTATAGAAGCTGGGAGAAAGTGAACACAAACAGAGAAGAAAATGACTGGTCAAATGACAGATGAAGTAAAAGTGAGATAGACGGATAGAAAATAGGAATGTAGAAACAGAAAGAGAGGAGAGACACCTTCCCTCGAAAATATTCAAATCATTTTTTTTTTTTTTAACAACCTCCTTGCCTTTGTTGCACTAATGCACACACTTGTCTTTTCTCTTTTCTCACTAGCACTGACTTTTCTGGAGAGCTGCTTTATTGAGGAAAACATTTCCTTACTATGACTGTGATATGTGGTTGTCCTCACCTAGCTATGGACGCATTAACTGTAAGTCACTCTGGATGAGAGCGACTGCAAAATGACTGAAATGTACATGCAAATTCAATGTCTGTTCAAACAATGATCACAAAATGAATTTCTGCATTCATTGGATGTTACTTCCCCTTCCTCATTCAGAATGTCAGCGCTTACAGTTACTTTACTGTAAACACACAGGAAGTATTGACCACCCCAGAGACACTCAAGGAAACCGACTTACAGATTAGTCACTTACTGTGCATTTGGCAACAGAGGAGAGTCTAGCAGTTATGCAAAGCAACAACTAGTTAGAACATTACTTATTTGGGTAATGTACCTCAAATATCAATACTCTGTGCATAGTCATAGTGTAGGGAGCCTAACACGTTACTTTTCACTTTGTTGTCTCAGTGACAATGACAAATATAACTCATTAGAATTTCCCTTTCAATGACCATGTCCCCTACTGATCTTTTTTCAATTTCTCATCACCATCATCACCATCCTCATCATCCCCATCATCACCATATCACCATCATCATCACCATCATCACCATCACCATCATCATCATCATCATCATCATCATCATCATCATCATCATCATCACCATCATCACGCCCAGGTTTTCACTCACAGCCTTGGTCCCAGTGGTGGGGTCTTTGACATAGTGGGCTGGCTGAGTCCGGCTCAGAGTGTCATCATTCACTCCTTTGCTGCTGGGATCCTGCTGCTCCTTGGACCCCACGCAGCCCATGGTGGAAGAACCTAAAAATGTGTTATTTCAAAAAATATCAGTCAGAATACAATGTAATTTACTGTAAGCTACTGTTTGGGTTTACTTTCATTACATCTTAAGAGCAACGGTTTCCCACACAGGTCTACATGTTACACAGCTTTTTGGAAGCAAACAATTCTAGAAGTCTTCCTAATCACCAGAGCGACACCAAACCAGCGACACCCAGCCACGCCTTTGGGACAGCAGAGGTGGCATGAAGAACTCTTTGTTTTTCAAATAAAACAACAACTTAGTAGCGTTGTAGGTGGAGTCATATGATCTGTGGGTGGAGTCAATATGGTCTGTGGGTGGAGTCATATGATCTGTGGGTGGAGTCAATATGGTATGTGGGTGGAGTCATATGATCTGTGGGTGGAGTCAATATGGTCTGTGGGTGGAGTCATATGATCTGTGGGTGGAGTCAATATGGTCTGTAGGTGGAGTCATATGATCTGTGGGTGGAGTCAATATGGTCTGTAGGTGGAGTCATATGATCTGTGGGTGGAGTCAATATGGTCTGTAGGTGGAGTCATATGATCTGTGGGTGGAGTCATATGGTCTATGGGTGGAGTCAATATGGTCTGTAGGTGGAGTCATATGATCTGTGGGTGGAGTCAATATGGTCTGTAGGTGGAGTCATATGATCTGTGGGTGGAGTCAATATGGTCTGTGGGTGGAGTCATATGATCTGTGGGTGGAGTCATATGGTCTATGGGTGGAGTCAATATGATCTGTGGGTGGAGTCAATATGGTATGTGTAAAATATTTAAAAAAGGGACATTAGAGAAAGGGGGAATTCTTCTGATTGAACAGAGCTTTGTCTGTGTGACAGAGACAGGACTGTCATTTTCTGGTTCATCTGTGCTAACATAAACAGAGGAACTGGACTATTCAAAGAGTGAGAGTAGGAGAGAGATAGAGAGACCTTTAAGTTACAGTGGGATTAGACCTTCACCACAGCCTGAGTGTAACCGGTGTGAAAAGGCTAGCTACTGTAGTTAGTGGTGGGCGCTAGTAGCGTTTCAATCCGTGACGTCAATCGCCCCAAGACCTTGAAGTAGCTTGTGGCTTTCGTGGAGCGATAGATAATGATGCTAAGTGGGAGGCAGTTATTGATGTGTTTAGAGGGTTGCTGGTTTGATCCCAGGTTGGGGCAAGGAGAGGGATGGGAACAACACTGTTATATTAGCATGGATGAGTCAGTGTATGTCGTTGACACCTTATAGGATAAATCTGGCATGAATTACTGTGACTAAGGCAAACTACTAACACCACTGTTCATAGAACACTTTCAAAATTCTACTTTTAAAACTGAGAGAAGGAAGTGATGTTTATCAGAGAGCGACAGAGACAGAGAGAGAGCGAGCGAGCGAGAGCGAGCGTGAGAGACAAAGCATCTGAGAGCTATTACTGTAACCTAACAGAAGAAAATGTGACTGAAGTCATCATAGAGGTTAGCTTCTCGCAGAGAGCTGATCTAGTATCATATTTCCCCGTGTCCATATAATCATGTTCATTATAATCTAAAAGGGAAAACTGACCCTAGGTCAGTACTCTGAGACACTTTGTGAATATGGGCCCTGAACACATTTTACTGCACTCAGTCTTTTAGGATGTTGAGGAGTGCTGCTGGATTACAGCCATATATCTCATGACATAGTCATGGAGAATATTTCACTTTAAACAGTTACGCAAAGCTACAAATTGGCTAATTCAGGCGCCTCTCCTCTCCCTTGGTAACTATTCCTCAGGGCGTTGGCTGTAAATGAGCATGTGTTCTCAGTCAACTTAACTGGTCAAAACAAAATGGCTATATCTATCTGCAGACAACCACTTGATGAAAAATAATGGTGTAAATATTCACTTCCCTTTTCCATTTCAATGGTGTTCCTCTTCGCTTGATCTGTCAGCTTTTACAGGAAGATCAGTTTAAGTTTAAGACCTGTTTATGCTTACACAGTTTTCATTTCCACAGTTCACAGGCAGATAATGCACACCCCCAAAAAACTGATTAGTGAAGATGCTGGAGGCAAAATGAAAACTGATTTCCTATACTCAAAAATGTTTCACTTATATAGTACACTCAAACACCACCACAATTTTATTTTATTTTAAATAAAACACAAGAATGTGTATGGTTATTGTGAATGTGAACCAACACAAGAATGTGTATGGTTATTGTGAATGTGAACCAACATAAGAATGTGTATGGTTATTGTGAATGTGAACCAACATAAGAATGTGTATGGTTATTGTGAATGTGAACCAACATAAGAATGTGTATGGTTATTGTGAATGTGAACCAACACAAGAATGTGTATGGTTATTGTGAATGTGAACCAACATAAGAATGTGTATGGTTATTGTGAATGTGAACCAACACAAGAATGTGTATGGTTATTGTGAATGTGAACCAACACAAGAATGTGTATGGTTATTGTGAATGTGAACCAACATAAGAATGTGTATGGTTATTGTGAATGGAAAAGGTTCAGTTTATCATTATGTCAGTTCTCCCAAATTACAGGTAGCCTATAGGAAGCCACACCCCTGAATCTCAGGAGAAGACATTTCTTCTTGCCTATCAATGCTGCATCATGATAAAGTGTCAGCCCGCCATGTAGTCCAAAGATTCTCATCCGTTTACAAACCTCCTCAGACTCATATCGATCACTTCATCCTCCATGAATCTAATAAAGCCATGACACACATGGCATGCACTTCCTGTACAGAGGAAGCTAACTGGAGGTGAAGCCCAGACCATACACTCTTATCCTTGTCCTCTCCATCCATCTCTCCTGCAGTCTCTTGAACAAATCAACCCCTAATACCCCCTTCAACCATCCTCCTCAGGTCTCTGGGAGTGTCTGTCTGTCTGCCTGTCTGTCTCCAACACACCCATATTGCCCACAGATGTAAATCTAGTGAGCTGTGGAAGCCCTGCATCATGTGTGCCTCTGGCCCTAACTGCTATCATGGCATCTGACGCAGGGCAGGGCGGCGGGCGGCTGAAACTGGGACTGGACACCATGTGAAAAGGAAAAACTGCACTGCTAAACCTCCCCTGCTCACCTCACACGCACACACACTGCAATGTCATGTCCCCAAGCACCATACACACAAGACTCTTTGCATTGGGAGGATTTGTCTCTGCAATTAGGAGAGTGGCAGTATGGCATGAGGTTCTCTGATAGGCTTCTCCAACATTAAGTATTGACTTCCTGTTTCCTGAAGTAGAAACTAGAGATACACTGATAAAACTATAGGAACTATTGTCAGCGTAAATGTGAGGAAATGTGAGGCTTTCCAGCACAAGTTGATGCAATCATAATGTGCTATGAAGCAAATTGTGTCTTAAATATTGAGTAGATTGACTCATCAGATATCCATGCCAGATTAGCATTGATAAAAAATAGTAGGTTAATCAATTATTATGGTGTTTACTTTAAAAAAACAAAATGCACCATTACTACACTCTTAGAAAAAATATCCTGAAGGAGTTATTCCGCTGTCCCCATAGGAGAACCCTTTGAGGAACCCTTTTTGGTTCCAAGTAAAACCGTTTTGTTTCCAGGTAGAACCTTTTTGAAGTTCCATGTAGAACCCTTTACACAAAGGGTTCTACATGGAAACAAAAAGAGTTCTACCTGGAACCAAAAAGGGTTCTCCTATGGGGGACAGCCGAATAACCCGTTTTCAAACCCATTTTTTTCTAAGATTGTGTTTTCCCTCAATAAATAGATTACAAGCCATGAATAGGTAGGTGTTGCACCTGTGAATACACAATGTGAATATCGTATGCGGTGTTGAATCAGTAGGATAAGCAGTAACTTTTGGTTCTTCTTTACATTAGCCTAGGCAAAAAGAAGCGAGAGACAGAGGGCTCAGCAAAATGGAAAAGAAATAGGCTATGTCTCAACATTTCGGAGCTAAAATGGACAGACAGTAAAGACATACATATATATTTGTAAAATTAAGAAACAGTTAAAATACATTTCACCTTTACCACCATTTATGTGAACATTATAATTCTGTGGTTTCTCAACTATCATCAGCGTAGGGATTACATACATAAACCAATAGCAAACACCGTAATATAGTCTACATAATAATACGGTCATAAATCCCTTTAATGCGCAATTTTCATAATACCACTGAATGACCCAGATGGGAACCGTTTAAGAAAACATCCATCTGTTCGTCCTTTTATTTTATTCTTTAAGAAATGCATATTGTTTATGAATATCAGTGAGTTATACATATTCACCTTCGTGGTCTAGAAGAAAAAAATGAGAGGGAATTACCTCGTTCCAACCAGCTGTATAATCCTTGGCCGCTATATGGCTATCTGGTCTTCTAACCCTGAATTATTTGTAATCTTTAGAAAATCACTTTTAATGTACTTTATTTTATGTCCGCTCCTCCATCCCGACTCGTGATAACAATTCCGATAGAAAGTCCTGTTTTAGTTGTATACGAGGAAGTTAGTGCGTCGGCTCGCATCTAACTGTAGATGAGGAACTTTCTCTCTGACTGTGTCACTGGCACTGTCACATCAATGAAGACGCGGATATCTTTGAGGGCAGATGTTTTTTTTTTTTTGTACTCTTCCGGAAAGTAGCGGAGTAAGTAAGTCTCGAGATGGTCTGAATATGGTCCGTTAAAAATACACATAAGAAACAAAAATACACGCTATCTTTCTTGAAAATAAATTCAATTTAAAATATACTGTAGCCTATAGCTTATCTCTGTCTATTAAACTATTTTTGTGCTTTGAATTGGAAAAGTTGTCTTGATTATTAAAGTGACTCTACATTTCTACAGCTTGTTTTGTTACCTGCTGTAAGAAATGGCACTTAACTGCTGTATCAATTCTCAATAACCTTAATCTTTCTAATAAAAAAAATGGGATATATGCTGAAATGAGATCCCGAATGACATGTGGACAGCGTTTTATTAGCCTTTAGCCCTAACAGCATGCTCAACGAGTCTCACAGACAACATCCCACAGTCACCGAGGACATGGATGGAGCAGGGTGGTGTGGGCGTATCGGGCTAGGTCAGGACATTCAAAAAAAAAATCCCCCGGCTCTTGAACTAATCCTTAATCAAATGTCAGGATTAAAGACCAATGTCCTCTGAGCCACAGCTTGAAAAAGAGAGGGAAAAGGAGGGTCTTAGATGGGGCAAGGCTCTGGACTCAGAAATGTATGAGTGAATGCCCATACTCAGCAGATCATCTCCATCAACACTTCCTGCAATCTCAAATCTATCAGATCTGCTTCAACTCCCCGATCACACACCATCCCTTCCACTCCCTTTAATGTACAGATTGGTTGTTCTTTATACTTTATACAATAGAACAGCTTTATACAGCTTTTAGCTGACGTATACAAAATACAACTAAACCTTAACCAAATGTTGGGATTGCTAGGGGTCTGGACAGGTTTTTCTGCTTGAGTTAGTCTTGTCAATGTTTAAACGATATCCCTTTCTAACCTGACAAAGATCTACACTACTAACTGTTCTCGCTTCACTTTTAATCTCATCTATCTTTCACTCAAATCAAATGTTATTTGTCACATGCGCCGAATTCAACAGGTGTAGACCTTACCGTGAAATGCTGAATACAACAGGTGTAGACCTTACCGTGAAATGCTGAATACAACAGGTGTAGACCTTACAGTGAAATGCTGAATACAACAGGTGTAGACCTTACCGTGAAATGCTGAATACAACAGGTGTAGACCTTACCGTGAAATGCTGAATACAACAGGTGTAGACCTTACCGTGAAATGCTGAATACAACAGGTGTAGACCTTACTGTGAAATGCTTACTTACAAGCCCTTAAACAACAATGCAGTTCAAGAAATAGAGTTAAGAAAATATTTACTAAATAAACTAAGGTAAAAAATCAAATAAAAGTAACACAACAAAATAACAATAACAAGGCTATATACAGGGGGTACCGGTACCCAATCAATGTGCGGGGGTACAGGTTAGTCGAAGTAATTTGTATATATAGGTAGGGGTAAAGTGACAATGCTTAGATAACAACGAGTAGCAGCAGAGTAAAAACAAGAGGGGGGGTGGGGCATTAGATTAATTTGATTAATTGTTCAGCAGTCTTATGGCTTGGGGGTAGAAGCTGTTAAGGAGTCTTTGAACCCAGACTTGGCGCTCCGGTACCGCTTGCCGTGCGGTATGACTTGGGAAAGTGGAGTCTTTGACAATTTGGGCCTTCCTCTGACACCGCCTAGTAAATAGGTCCTGGATGGCAGGAAGCTTGTCCCCAGTGATGTACTGGGCCGTACACACTACCCTCTGTAGTGCCTTACTGTCGGATGCCAAGCAGTTGCCATACCAGGCGGTGATGCAACCGGTCAGGATGCTCTCTATGGTGCAGCTGTTTAACTTTTTGAGGATCTTGGGACCCATGCCAAATCATTTTAGGGCCAAGACAGCCCTCTTCACCACTGTCTTGGTGTGTTTGGACCATGATAGTGTGTAGGTGATGTGGATACCAAGGAACTTGAAACTCTCGACCCGTTCCACTACAGCCCTGTCTATGTGAATGTGGGTGTGTTCGTCCCTCCTTTTCCTGTAGTCCACAATCAGCTCCTTTGTCTTGCTCACTGCCAGGTCTCTGATCTCGTTCAGCCACGACTTGGTGAAATATAAAATATTATAGTTCTTAATCTCCAGTTGGTAGGATAGTATCGGACGGAGATCATCCAGTCTATTCTCCAGTGATTGCACGTTGGCCAATAGTACGGATGGTAGAGGCGGGTTACCCACTCGCCGACGAATTCTCACAAGGCACCCCGATCTCCACCCCCTGTATTTCCGTCTTTTCTTCACGCAAATGATGGGGATTTGGGCCTGGTATCGGACAGGCAATATATCCTTCGCTTCGGAATTCTTAAGGACAAAATCTTCGCCCAGTTCGACGTGAGTAATCGCTGTTCTGATGTCCAGAAGCTATTTTCGGTTATAAGAGATGTTAGCAGCAACATTATGTACAAAATAAGTTACAAACAATGTGAAAAACACTCTATCTCTCTTTCTCTCTCCTATAGCTTTCTCTCGTTGATCTTCTTCATCTACCTCTTCTTGAATCTTTATAGTCTCAGTATAACACATCTACTTACAGACATTCCTGCTAGGATGAGGATGGTAACAGAGAGATTTAAAACGGGTCAGTATTGTCCACGTCACAGTAACACAATGACTCTTTTCTTCCAATACAGAAGCTGCTAGCCAGTGTGGGCCCTCCATATGCAAACTAGCCTGGAGAACGAGGAACTTCACCTGTGTGATACAGTTATACCTTTAATAATTACTCATGCAATTATGTGTGTAGGCTGCCTGTATACAAATCAAGTAACGCCAAAGGTGAACTTTGGGATCACAGAGGAGGGAACGTGGGCTGGCTGAGAAACACCAGGGGTAATCTTGGATGTCTAGGATCTCTGATCTCCTTGTTTATGGGGTATAGAAAGCCCTTCCGTTGTATATCTATAATTCTACAGTAGCAGTCAAAAGTTTGGACACACCTACTCATTCAAAGGTTTTTCTTTATTTTTACTATTTTCTACATTGTGGAATAACAGTGAAGACATCAAAACTATGAAATAACACATATGGAATCATGTAGTAACCAAAAAAAAATGTTAAAAAAATCAAAATATATTTTATATTTTGGATTCTTCAAAGTAGCCTTTGCCTTGATGACAGTTTTGCACACATTCTCTCAACCAGCTTCACGAGGAAGTCACCTGGAATGTATTTCAATTAACAGGTGTGCCTTGTTAAAAGTTAATTTGTGGAATTTCTTTCCTTCTTAATGCATTTGAGCCAATCAGTTGTGTTGTGACAAGATAGGGGTGGTGAACAGAAGATAGGGGTGGAAATCTATCCTTAGGTCTGATGAGTCCAAATGTGAGATTTTTGGTTCTAACGGCCGTGTCTATGTGAGACGCAAAGTAGGTGAACGGTTGATCTCTGCATGTGTGGTTCTTACCGTGAAGCATGGAGGAGGAGGTGTAATGGTGTGGGGATGCTTTGATGGTGACAGTGTTGGTGATTTATTCAGATCTCAAGTCACACTTAACCAGCATGGCTACCACAGCATTCTGCAGCGATATGCCATCCCATCTGGTTTGTGCTTAGTGGGAGTATCATTTGTTTTTCAACAGGACAATGACCCAACACACACCTCCAGGCTGTGTAGTGGCTATATGACCAAGAAGGAGAATGATGGAGTGCTGCATCAGATGACCTGGCCTCCACAATCACCTGACCTCAACCCAATTGAGATGGTTTGGGATGAGTTGGAACGCAGAGTGAAGGAAAGCAACCAACAAGTGCTCATCATATGTGGAAACTCCTTCAAGACAGTAGGAAAAGCATTCCAGTTGAAGCTGGTTGAGAGAATGCCAAGAGTGTCCAAAGGTGTCATCTAGGCAACGGCTTGCTACTTTGAAGAATCTAAAATATATTTTGATTTGTTTAACACTTTTTTGGATACTACATGATTCCATATGTGTTATTTCATAGTTTTGATGTCTGCACTAACGAAGAAATTAGTAAAAATAAAGAAAAACCCTTGAATGAGTAGGTGTGTCCAAAATGTTGATTGGTACTGTATGTATAGTACTGTAGTACTATGGTACTTCATGTGTGTTACTGTGAATCTAGTCCAAAATGTTTGAAAATCTGAAATATTCCCATCATATAAAATTATTAACATATATACAGTGCCTTCGGAAAGTATTCAGACCCCTTGACTTTTTCAACATTGTGTTTTGTTACAGACTTATTCTAAAATGGATTAAACTTTTTTTTTTAAATCCTCAGCAATCTACACACAATACCCCATAATGACAAAGCGAAAACAGGTTTATAGACTTTTTTGCAAATGTATAAAAAAAACGAAACACAGAAATACCTTATTTACAAAAGTTTTCAGACGCTTTGCTATGAGACTCGAAATTGAGCTCAGGTGCGTCCTGTTTCCATTGATCGTCCTTGAGATGTT
>NC_074672.1:43244219-43266719 GCF_029448725.1 Salvelinus fontinalis | reverse complement strand
CAGTGAGTGGTATGTGTATTTCACATGCTATTTGATATAAACTACTGTTCAAAAGTTTGGGGTCACTTAGAAATGTTCTTGTTTTTGAAAGAAAAAACATTTTTTGTCCATTAAAATAACATAAAAGTGATCAGAAATACAGTGTAGACATTGTTGATGTTGTAAATGACTATTGTAGCTGGAAATGGCTGATTTTTAATGGAATATCTACATAGGTGTACAGAGGCTCATTATCAGCAACCATCACTCCTGTGTTCCAATGGCACGTTGTGTTAGCTAATCCAAATGTATAATTTTAAAAGGATAATTGATCATTAGAAAACCCTTTTGCAATTATGTTAGTACAGCTGAAAACTGTTGCCCTGATTAAAGAAGCAATAAAACTGGCCTTCTTTAGACTAGTTGAGTATCAGGAGCATCAGCATTTGTGGGTTCGATTACAGGCTGAAAATGGCCAGAAACAAAGACCTTTCTTTATTGATTCTTTAATCAGAACCGAAGTTTACAGCTGTGCTAACATAATTGCAAAAGGGTTTTCTAATGATCAATTATCCTTTTAAAATGATGAACTTGGATTAGCTAACACAACGTGCCATTGGAACACAGGAGTGATGGTTGCTGATAATGAGCCTCTGTATGAAAATCATGTGTTTTATGGTATTTCAATGGACAAAAATGTGCTTTTCTTTCAAAAACAAGGACATTTCTAAATGACCCCAAACTTTTGAACGGTAGTGTATGTCGGATCAAGTAGAGCACCTTAAGGTTGTGGTTGTTGGGGCTTTGCCTCTGTTGGCTGGTGGGACGTGTAGAAGAGGAGGATGAAGGAAGAGCAGGTGTGGAGGAAGAGGAGGATGAGGAAGAGGGGGGACAGGCCTGGCTCTGTGGCGAGGAGTCTGTCCTGGTGGTCTGGTTAGATGTCTCCCCTTCTATGTACATGTCCTGTAGCGTGGGGCTGGCCTTGCTGTCCTGTGGTGACTTAATGCTTTTGCATCTCCCAGGATCAGACAGGTCCAGAGGAGAGTCAGCCTCTTTCAGATTCTCCCCAAACACCATCTCTGTCTGCACCACCGCCTCCCTCCCCGAGTGTGGCGCCACCCGCCTGTCACGCTCCTGTATCCATGCTGTTGGTCTCTCCCCGTACTCGGTGGACAGACTCCTGGTCAGGCTGGCCTGGGGAGGGTGGCTGGGCTTGAGCCAGGCCTTCCCAAGGCTGCTGTTCTGCTGGACGTAGGTCTGTAGATTGGGGAAGCGTGGTAGGTTAGGGTTATGTTTGGATTGGGACACCAAGCCGTCGTCCACAGAGGTGGCCACGGTGACCCAGTCGGAGTGCTCCGGCAGGGGCCAGGGGAGGGAGAGACGGGCACTTTTGATGGGGCGCGGCCAGTAAGGGACCGGAGCATGAACCAGGTGACGACTGTGCTTCTCATCTCCAGGTAGAGAGGAAGAGGTGGAGAAGGAGGATGAGAAGGAGGATGAAGAGGGGAGAGGCCTGTCTTTCTGGATAAGTAGGGGGTGTGGAATGGTGGGAACGACAGGGGAGCGCTGCTGACCAACCATCTCCACGCTATGGTCTCTAAGAGAGGGATGTGGGAAGAGGAGAAAGAGGGGGAAGAGGAGAAAGAGGAGAAAGAGAGGAACATTTTGAATGCCAATGTGTTTCTCTGTTTTCTATTTGCTGTTATCGCATCACTTGCTTACCTCTTCTGCCCAGTGTTGCCTCTGGCTGTAATGTGCTCTGGCCTCAATGCTTGTGGGATGGGAGTGGACATGGATAGGGGCTTATGGGATTCCTTTGTGAGATAAAAAGAGAGATGGTGGCTGAGAGAGGACAAGGACATTTTGACCTGTGATATATTCCTAGATATTTTTAGTTAACGATTTGTTGTAGACAAACAAAATATGCTTACATAGGATTGTTTCCCATTCAATCCCCTCACATCTCTGCGTTCAGGTAGTGTCTCTGTTTTGTCGGGAAGACAAGAAGAAAATACATCCTGATGATTATACTGGTGATGATGATGAGTCATCATTAAATGACTGTAAATCCTTTAGGTTCATAATGAAAGTGTTTCCTTTACTCTCACCGTCAACTCTAAAAGAGAGACTGTGGTCTGTCTCAGTCTTCACTATGGACAGCCCTGCAGTGGCGCCCTCTGGTGGCTGCTTAATAGACCTGATGGCTGTGAGGATGTGTGGCATAGCAGAAGGTGAAAGGTCAGTCGATTGTCTGACCTCTGGAGTTGCATCTTGGGAGGAGGAATGTCCACTCTGACCTCTGAAACGACAAGCATGTTACGCTCCCAACACTCAAGACAGAAACACAGACTCACGTGTAAAACATACAGAACTTACTCTAGTGCCGCTCTCAGATGCTTGACTTCTTCTCGCAGCCTTTGGTTCTCCTTTTTCATCGTGTTCATCTCTCCAGCTACAAAATACAAAATACTGAAACTAGTCCCCAGGCCATGGCTAATGTTAAAATACTGCACTGTAGCTACAAAACAGGGAGCCTAGTTGGATCTTTACACAATGCTAGAGAAACATGTGGAGAAGGGAAGCTCAGAATGCAAATGACAGGGGGCACAGGGGGGGGTCTCATGACCCCCTAAAATGGAACATGAGTCCTCCTAAATGCAGTGTGGGGTGGGTGGGTGGGTGGGTGGGGGGGGGGGGGGGGTGTTCTCTAATTAGTGCAACAACAAAACAAGTTGTGTTATTGTCACACACCGGATAGTTGCAGTTTTTACAGGGTCAGCCAATAGAAGTACAGCATTGTTGGAGAGAACGAGGGTTATTAAAGTGCCTTGCTCAAGGACAGACTTTTCACCTTGTCTGCTCAGGTATTTGAACCAGTTACCAGCCCAACGTCCAAACCACTAGGCTATCCATCACCCACTGTCCTATTTGTTTAAAATGCAATTTGTACAGTGGTAAAGATGAAAATAAAAGCTTATTTCCGAATTAAACGAAAATCCCCACATCTGTGTCATGGTTTAAACAATTGTTTTTCCACACATGGCAGCACTTATCATCAGCCTAATACCTGACAGTCTCTTTTCAGGTGAACCAACTTTTCTTTCTACAAAAAAAAATAAAAGGTTATTTCGTCAGAAAGACTCATCAATTAATTCAGGCTACAGGAATGTAGACCCAATGATAATTGCCAACTGTCATTACACGATGGGGAATTGGGTAACGTTTGTCTCTTTCCGTTCATCAAGTGGTGTTAGTCCCACAGTGCTTTGCTTGGATACTGAAGTGGATGAACATACGCAGGTAGGCTCCTTTTTTTGACGTGATTTGGTTGACATCATGAGCGGTTTTTGATCATGCCAAATTGAAAGGTAATTTTAAAAAAATAAATAAAAAATGAATAAATGAATGAATAAATAAATAAATGAATAAATAAATGTACCGTTAAATGGCGCCTTTACTATTTTGAAGCTCATAAACATTTTGGGTGACAAGGGAGGTTCCTTAAAAAAAACAAAAAAAACCCCATAGAGATTCCTCGAATGTCACAGTGTAATTGTCACTCTAAATGGGGTTGATGTGATGTGTTCGCTGTCAGCTACCCAGGATGGAGATGTGCTGTAGGCTCTGGATCTGAGAGGTCTCATACTCCTGCTGCCGGCGCTTGGCCACATCCTGAGTCACAGTACACCTGTCACACAGCCCCGCCCTCAACCTAAAGCACAGAGGTCGGCGGGGTGTCAAACACTGACAAACATGGAGCTAGAGGCAGACTGGTGTTAAAGTAACTGTCTAATGCAATACTTGAGTGTTAAAGTAACTGTCCAGTGAAATACTTTTCTTATAAGCAAAAAAGGTAATTAAATATGTTAAAAAGCAGCTTTTCCGTGTTAGAAATGGTGTGGCTAAACCCACGAAAACAGAATGGTGTGGCTATACCCACGATAACAGAATGGTGTGGCTAAACCCACGATAACAGAATGGTGTGGCTAAACCCACGATAACAGAATGGTGTGGCTAAACCCACGATAACAGAATGGTGTGGCTATACCCACGATAACAGAATGGTGTGGCTAAACCCACGATAACAGAATGGTGTGGCTAAACCCACGATAACAGAATGGTGTGACTATACCCACGATAACAGAATGGTGTGGCTAAACCCACGATAACAGAATGGTGTGACTAAACCCACGATAACAGAATGGTGTGGCTAAACCCACGATAACAGAATGGTGTGACTAAACCCACGATAACAGAATGGTGTGGCTAAACCCACGATAACAGAATGGTGTGGCTATACCCACGATAACAGAATGGTGTGGCTAAACCCACGATAACAGAATGGTGTGGCTAAACCCACGATAACAGAATGGTGTGACTATACCCACGATAACAGAATGGTGTGGCTAAACCCACGATAACAGAATGGTGTGACTATACCCACGATAACAGAATGGTGTGGCTAAACCCACGATAACAGAATGGTGTGACTAAACCCACGATAACAGAATGGTGTGACTAAGCCCACGATAACAGAATGGTGTGGCTAAACCCACGATAACAGAATGGTGTGGGAGCATACCGGTCATTAAGTATATTCATACGAGTAGACCGCTGATTGGCCAGCTCAGCCAATGAGGCAGGATGACATCATTTTCTCTTTGAGGAAATATCCAATCAAATCAAATGTTATTTGTCACATGCACCGAATACCACGTGTGTAGACTTTCCCTTGAAATATTTACTCCCCCTTTCCCAACAATGAAGAGTTAAAAATACTAATAAATTACAAGCATGTCTGAAATGGTCTGTTTGAGATACAAGTTTTAAATTGGGATTTTAAAAGTTTTTTTTTTTTTTTTTTCAAATGTATGCGTTGGCCACAAATACAAGTATAAGATGAGTCAAGAATATTCCTTGGGTATGGGTTAAAAGAATATACACTTTTAAAAGTGATATTTTCACTGGGACAGTTACTTTAAAACAGCATACACACGGACACACACACTGGTGGCACAAAAAATGAATATAATACTATAATAGACAGTATATGCCATTTAGCAGGTGCTTTTATCAGTCATTCATGCATACGTTTTACATATGGGTGGTCCTGGGAATCCAACCCACGGTTTTACCATTACAAGTGCCATGCTTTACCAACTGAGCTACATAAAATACCCCAAACACAGACAGACACATTGCTACATGCCCATACAGTACACACACACACACACACACACACACACACACACACACACACACACACACACACACACACACACACACACACACACACACACACACACACACACACACACACACACACACACACACACACACACACACACACACACACACACACACACACACACCCACCTGTTTTCCAGCTGTTTGATGTTGTCTGTGAGTAACCTCTGCTGTTCTCTCAGCTGTTGGTTCCTGTTGAACAGCTCCTCCATTCTCTTTGTATCACTACTTAGACCAACACACCAACAAGTGCTGTATCAATATGTCTCCCACACATCAACATATCACCCTTTGGTGAATCAAATCAACGTTTATTGGTCGCACACACAGATTTTGCAGATGTTATCACAGGTGTAACGGTCGATTCTAGCTTCAACGGTGCAGCAAGACGTAGCAATACACCACAATATACACATAATCCCCCCCCCCCAAAAAAAAAGTAAAAAGAGAAAGGAATTAAGAAATAACAGAACGAGTTGTTATAACATTATTAAAGCAACTAGTGTTCACTGACTATGTACATATTGTCAGGTTTTGGCCACTAGATGCTCCCATTGCGCCCTTTTGAACCTTTTGTTTTTCCCTTGTTCTAGTTATTGTTTGCACCTGTGCCTCATTTTCTTGTAGCTATTTAAACCCTGAGTGTTCCTCAGTTCTTTGCTCTGTGTTTGTATGTTAGCACCCAGCCCCAGCCATGCTGTGAACATATATTTCTCTAGTTGGGTTTTTCCAGAGGTACTCTGGTTTTGTTCTTGTTTATTTTTGATTAGTCTTTTGAGGTTTGCTTTTCCCTGCTGTTCTTACAACTTTGTGGATTTTCTTTGTATTTTGGAGGTTATCCGTTTTTTCTCTTGGCTTTACTTTTGACGTTGTGGATTTATATTTTTTGCCTGAAGATCTTTTACCTTGATTAAACCACCGTCTCTAGTACTGCTGTGTCTGCCTCATCTTCTGGGTTCTGCCGACTATTAGTGACTGTTTCTCACACCGGGCCCTGACACATAGTGCAGCAGTCTCTAAGGTGCAGAGTACTGGGTGGTAGCCAGATAGTAACAGTGACTAAGGTTCAGGGCAGGGTACTTGGAGGAGCCCGGCTAGTGGTGACTATTTTACAGACTGATGGTCTGGAGATAGAAGCTATTTATTAGCTTTCGGTCCCAGCTTTGATGCACCTGTACCCGCCTTCTAGATGGTAGTAAGGGGAACAGGCCATGACTCGGGTGGCTGAGGTCCTTAATGATGTGATGTGGCCTTCCTGTAGATGTTCTGGAGGGCAGGCAGTGTGCCCCTGGTGATGCGTTGGGCTGACTGCCCTCTGGAGAGCCCTGCGGTGGCTCCCGACAGAATGTTCTCCATGGTGTATCTGTAGAAGTTTGTAAGGGTCTTAGGGCCAAGCCAAATTTATTCAGTCTCCTGAGATTGAAGAGGCGATGTTGCGCCTTCTTCACCACACTGTTGGTCTGGAAGGACCATTTTAGGTCCTCAGTGATGTGCACGCCGAGAAACTTAAAGTTTTTAACCCTCTCCACTGCGATGATGTGGATGGGGGCGAGCTCTCTCTGGCGTCTCCTGTAGTCCACGATCAGCTCCTTTGTTTTGTTGACATTGAGGGAGAGGTTATTTTCCTGCCACCACTCTGCCAGGGCCCCCACCACCTCCCTGTAGGCTGTCTTGTCATTGTTGGTAATCAGGCCTACCACTGTTTTGTCATCAGCAAACTTTATGATTGAGTTAGAGATGTGTGTGGCCACGCAGTCATGTGTGAACAAGGAGTAGAGGGCCCCCGTGTTGAGGATCAGTGTGACAGGGGTGTTGTTGCCGACCTTCACCACCAGGTATCACTACATCTTCCACATATCAATATATCACCCTTAAGTAATGTGCTTTGAAATGGACTCAGCATTTACTTACCAGCCCTTTTTATTGGTTAGCTCCTGCAATTTCTCTTGCCATTCTACAGAGAGAGAGGGAGAGAGGGAGAGAGGGAGAGAGGGAGAGAGGGAGAGAGGGAGAGAGGGAGAGAGGGAGAGAGTGAGAGAGGGAGAGAGAGAGGGAGAGGGAGAGGGAGAGAGAGAGGGAGATGGAGAGAGAGAGATGGAGAGCGAGAGAAAGAGAGAGATGGAGAGCGAGAGGAAGAGAGAGAGGGAGGGAGAGAGAGAGATGGAGAGAGAGAGGGAAAGAGAGAGAGAGGGAAAGAGAGTGAGAGGGAAAGAGAGTGAGTGGAAGAGAGTGAGAGAGAGAGAGAGCGAGATAGTAGATGGATTGATAGATAGTTAGATCATGTTAGAATATTAATTCTATAGTATTGTCTTGTGTGGTACCACGCTCATATCTCAGATCATCAGCAACACTGACACGGCAGAAGGATTGATCACTCACTTTGGACCTCTCGGTCATGGGACTCCCTCAGTTTGTGGAGGAGATTGTTGAAACCATCCAGAGCCATGGAAACACTGCTGTCTCAGCCGACCTTTAAACAGGACCCCTCACTCTCTCTCAGCCGTCATCCACTCCAGAAATGTCCTCAACTGGGGAAGAAAACCATCCAAAGCATAGGTTCAGGTTTCCACAAGAGCATGGCGGAGCGCAGCAGACCGTAAGGCCTTAACTTCCACAAATAGGAGGCAAACTTATGACAAACTTGGAAATGCTAACAACAAGTTTATTAAGGTCTGCGCCAAAGGCCTCAATTTGCGTGTACTGTGTGTGTGTGTGTGTGTGTGTGTGTGTGTGTGTGTGTGTGTGTGTGTGTGTGTGTGTGTGTGTGTGTGTGTGTGTGTGTGTGTGTGTGTGTGTGTGTGTGTGTGTGTGTGTGTGTGTGTGTGTGTGAGAGAGAGAGTATCACTTCAGTCCTGTTACTAGACTTGCCTTATCTTATGTTCTACAGGTCTACGTATAAATCATAGAACAGGGAACATTGTTGGTGAAATCATCCGTTACTTACTGTAAGAAGACACTGCAGTCCTGTCATGTGATATCTTTACAATAAGGCCATGAAACACAACATGTCTAGAGGAGAGGAGCAGTACAGTAGACTATAACATGTCTAGAGGAGAGGAGCAGTACAGTAGACTATAACATGTCTAGAGGAGCAGTACAGTAGACTATAACATGTCTAGAGGAGAGGAGCAGTACAGTAGACTATAACATGTCTAGAGGAGCAGTACAGTAGACTATAACATGTCTAGAGGAGCAGTACAGTAGACTATAACATGTCTAGAGGAGCAGTACAGTAGACTATAACATGTCTAGAGGAGAGGAGCAGTACAGTAGACTATAACATGTCTAGAGGAGCAGTACAGTAGACTATAACATGTCCAGAGGAGAGGAGCAGTACAGTAGACTATAACATGTCTAGAGGAGCAGTACAGTAGACTATAACATGTCTAGAGGAGCAGTACAGTAGACTATAACATGTCTAGAGGAGAGGAGCAGTACAGTAGACTATAACATGTCTAGAGGAGCAGTACAGTAGACTATAACATGTCTAGAGGAGCAGTACAGTAGACTATAACATGTCTGGAGGAGCAGTACAGTAGACTATAACGTGTCTAGAGGAGAGGAGCAGTACAGTAGACTATAACATGTCTAGAGGAGCAGTACAGTAGACTATAACATGTCTAGAGGAGCAGTACAGTAGACTATAACATGTCTAGAGGAGCAGTACAGTAGACTATAACATGTCTAGAGGAGCAGTACAGTAGACTATAACATGTCTAGAGGAGAGGAGCAGTACAGTAGACTATAACATGTCTAGAGGAGCAGTACAGTAGACTATAACATGTCTAGTGGAGCAGTACTGTACACTATAACATGTCTAGAGGAGCAGTACTGTAGACTATAACATGTCCAGAGGAGAGGAGCAGTACAGCAGACTATAACATGTCTAGAGGAGCAGTACTGTACACTATAACATGTCTAGAGGAGCAGTACAGTAGACTATAACATGTCTAGAGGAGCAGTACAGTAGACTATAACATGTCCAGAGGAGAGGAGCAGTACAGTAGACTATAACATGTCTAGAGGAGCAGTACTGTACACTATAACATGTCTAGAGGAGCAGTACAGTAGACTATAACATGTCTAGAGGAGAGGAGCAGTACAGTAGACTATAACATGTCTAGAGGAGCAGTACTGTACACTATAACATGTCTAGAGGAGCAGTACAGTAGACTATAACATTTCTAGAGGAGAGGAGCAGTACAGTAGACTATAACATGTCTAGAGGAGCAGTACAGTAGACTATAACATGTCTAGAGGAGCAGTACAGTAGACTATAACATGTCTAGAGGAGAGGGGCAGTACAGTAGACTATGACATGTCTAGAGGAGCAGTACAGTAGACTATAACATGTCTAGAGGAGCAGTACAGTAGACTATAACATTTCTAGAGGAGAGGAGCAGCACAGTAGACTATAACATGTCTAAAGGAAAGGAGCAGTACAGTAGACTATAACATGTCTAGAGGAGCAGTACAGTAGACTATAACATGTCTAGAGGAGAGGAGCAGTACAGTAGACTATAACATGTCTAGAGGAGCAGTACAGTAGACTATAACATGTCTAGAGGAGCAGTACAGTAGACTATAACATGTCTAGAGGAGAGGAGCAGTACAGTAGACTATAACATGTCTAGAGGAGAGGAGCAGTACAGTAGACTATAACATGTCTAAAGGAGAGGAGCAGTACAGTAGACTATAACATGTCTAGAGGAGCAGTACAGTAGACTATAACATGTCTAGAGGAGAGGAGCAGTACAGTAGACTATAACATGTCTAGAGGAGCAGTACAGTAGACTATAACATGTCTAGAGGAGAGGAGCAGTACAGTAGACTATAACATGTCTAGAGGAGCAGTACAGTAGACTATAACATGTCTAGAGGAGCAGTACAGTAGACTATAACATGTCTAGAGGAGCAGTACAGTAGACTATAACATGTCTAGAGGAGAGGAGCAGTACAGTAGACTATAACATGTCTAGAGGAGCAGTACAGTAGACTATAACATGTCTAAAGGAGGGGAGCAGTACAGTAGACTATAACATGTCTAGAGGGGCAGTACAGTAGACTATAACATGTCTAGAGGAGAGGAGCAGTACAGCAGACTATAACATGTCTAGAGGAGAGGAGCAGTAAAGTAGACTATAACATTTCTAGAGGAGAGGAGCAGTACAGTAGACTATAACATGTCTAGAGGAGAGGAGCAGTACAGTAGACTATAACATGTCTGGAGGAGCAGTACAGTAGACTATAACATGTCTAGAGGAGAGGAGCAGTACAGTAGACTATAACATGTCTAGAGGAGCAGTACAGTAGACTATAACATGTCTAGAGGAGCAGTACTGTAGACTATAACATGTCTAGAGGAGAGGAGCAGTACTGTAGACTATAACATGTCTAGAGGAGAGGAGCAGTACAGTAGACTATAACATGTCTAGAGGAGCAGTACAGTAGACTATAACATGTCTAGAGGAGCAGTACTGTAGACTATAACATGTCTAGAGGAGCAGTACAGTAGACTATAACATGTCTAGAGGAGCAGTACAGTAGACTATAACATGTCTAGAGGAGCAGTACAGTAGACTATAACATGTCTAGAGGAGCAGTACAGTAGAGTATAACATGTCTAGAGGAGAGGAGCAGTACAGTAGACTATAACATGTCTAGAGGAGCAGTACTGTAGACTATAACATGTCTAGAGGAGCAGTACAGTAGACTATAACATGTCTAGTGGAGCAGTACAGCAGACTATAACATGTCTAGAGGAGAGGAGCAGTACAGTAGACTATAACATGTCTAGAGGAGCAGTACAGTAGACTATAACATGTCTAGTGGAGCAGTACAGTAGACTATAACATGTCTAGTGGAGCAGTACAGTAGACTATAACATGTCCAGAGGAGCAGTACAGTAGACTATAACATGTCTAGAGGAGCAGTACAGTAGACTATAACATGTCTAGAGGAGAGGAGCAGTACAGTAGACTATAACATGTCTAGAGGAGCAGTACAGTAGACTATAACATGTCTAGAGGAGCAGTACAGTAGACTATAACATGTCTAGAGGAGCAGTACAGTAGACTATAACATGTCTAGAGGAGAGGAGCAGTACAGTAGACTATAACATGTCTAGAGGAGCAGTACAGTAGACTATAACATGTCTAGAGGAGCAGTACAGTAGACTATAACATGTCTAGAGGAGAGGAGCAGTACAGTAGACTATAACATGTCTAGAGGAGCAGTACAGTAGACTATAACATGTCTAGAGGAGCAGTACAGTAGACTATAACATGTCTGGAGGAGCAGTACAGTAGACTATAACATGTCTAGAGGAGAGGAGCAGTACAGTAGACTATAACATGTCTAGAGGAGCAGTACAGTAGACTATAACATGTCTAGAGGAGCAGTACAGTAGACTATAACATGTCTAGAGGAGCAGTACAGTAGACTATAACATGTCTAGAGGAGCAGTACAGTAGACTATAACATGTCTAGAGGAGAGGAGCAGTACAGTAGACTATAACATGTCTAGAGGAGCAGTACAGTAGACTATAACATGTCTAGTGGAGCAGTACTGTACACTATAACATGTCTAGAGGAGCAGTACTGTAGACTATAACATGTCCAGAGGAGAGGAGCAGTACAGCAGACTATAACATGTCTAGAGGAGCAGTACTGTAGACTATAACATGTCTAGAGGAGAGGAGCAGTACAGTAGACTATAACATGTCTAGAGGAGCAGTACTGTACACTATAACATGTCTAGAGGAGCAGTACAGTAGACTATAACATTTCTAGAGGAGAGGAGCAGTACAGTAGACTATAACATGTCTAGAGGAGCAGTACAGTAGACTATAACATGTCTAGAGGAGCAGTACAGTAGACTATAACATGTCTAGAGGAGAAGGGCAGTACAGTAGACTATAACATGTCTAGAGGAGCAGTACAGTAGACTATAACATGTCTAGAGGAGCAGTACAGTAGACTATAACATTTCTAGAGGAGAGGAGCAGCACAGTAGACTATAACATGTCTAAAGGAAAGGAGCAGTACAGTAGACTATAACATGTCTAGAGGAGCAGTACAGTAGACTATAACATGTCTAGAGGAGAGGAGCAGTACAGTAGACTATAACATGTCTAGAGGAGCAGTACAGTAGACTATAACATGTCTAGAGGAGCAGTACAGTAGACTATAACATGTCTAGAGGAGAGGAGCAGTACAGTAGACTATAACATGTCTAGAGGAGAGGAGCAGTACAGTAGACTATAACATGTCTAAAGGAGAGGAGCAGTACAGTAGACTATAACATGTCTAGAGGAGCAGTACAGTAGACTATAACATGTCTAGAGGAGAGGAGCAGTACAGTAGACTATAACATGTCTAGAGGAGCAGTACAGTAGACTATAACATGTCTAGAGGAGAGGAGCAGTACAGTAGACTATAACATGTCTAGAGGAGCAGTACAGTAGACTATAACATGTCTAGAGGAGCAGTACAGTAGACTATAACATGTCTAGAGGAGCAGTACAGTAGACTATAACATGTCTAGAGGAGAGGAGCAGTACAGTAGACTATAACATGTCTAGAGGAGCAGTACAGTAGACTATAACATGTCTAAAGGAGGGGAGCAGTACAGTAGACTATAACATGTCTAGAGGGGCAGTTCAGTAGACTATAACATGTCTAGAGGAGAGGAGCAGTACAGCAGACTATAACATGTCTAGAGGAGAGGAGCAGTAAAGTAGACTATAACATTTCTAGAGGAGAGGAGCAGTACAGTAGACTATAACATGTCTAGAGGAGAGGAGCAGTACAGTAGACTATAACATGTCTGGAGGAGCAGTACAGTAGACTATAACATGTCTAGAGGAGAGGAGCAGTACAGTAGACTATAACATGTCTAGAGGAGCAGTACAGTAGACTATAACATGTCTAGAGGAGCAGTACTGTAGACTATAACATGTCTAGAGGAGAGGAGCAGTACTGTAGACTATAACATGTCTAGAGGAGAGGAGCAGTGCAGTAGACTATAACATGTCTAGAGGAGCAGTACAGTAGACTATAACATGTCTAGAGGAGCAGTACTGTAGACTATAACATGTCTAGAGGAGCAGTACAGTAGACTATAACATGTCTAGAGGAGCAGTACAGTAGACTATAACATGTCTAGAGGAGCAGTACAGTAGACTATAACATGTCTAGAGGAGCAGTACAGTAGAGTATAACATGTCTAGAGGAGAGGAGCAGTACAGTAGACTATAACATGTCTAGAGGAGCAGTACTGTAGACTATAACATGTCTAGAGGAGCAGTACAGTAGACTATAACATGTCTAGTGGAGCAGTACAGCAGACTATAACATGTCTAGAGGAGAGGAGCAGTACAGTAGACTATAACATGTCTAGAGGAGCAGTACAGTAGACTATAACATGTCTAGAGGAGAGGAGCAGTACAGTAGACTATAACATGTCTAGAGGAGCAGTACAGTAGACTATAACATGTCTAGAGGAGCAGTACAGTAGACTATAACATGTCTAGAGGAGCAGTACAGTAGACTATAACATGTCTAGAGGAGAGGAGCAGTACAGTAGACTATAACATGTCTAGAGGAGCAGTACAGTAGACTATAACATGTCTAAAGGAGGGGAGCAGTACAGTAGACTATAACATGTCTAGAGGGGCAGTACAGTAGACTATAACATGTCTAGAGGAGAGGAGCAGTACAGCAGACTATAACATGTCTAGAGGAGAGGAGCAGTAAAGTAGACTATAACATTTCTAGAGGAGAGGAGCAGTACAGTAGACTATAACATGTCTAGAGGAGAGGAGCAGTACAGTAGACTATAACATGTCTGGAGGAGCAGTACAGTAGACTATAACATGTCTAGAGGAGAGGAGCAGTACAGTAGACTATAACATGTCTAGAGGAGCAGTACAGTAGACTATAACATGTCTAGAGGAGCAGTACTGTAGACTATAACATGTCTAGAGGAGAGGAGCAGTACTGTAGACTATAACATGTCTAGAGGAGAGGAGCAGTGCAGTAGACTATAACATGTCTAGAGGAGCAGTACAGTAGACTATAACATGTCTAGAGGAGCAGTACTGTAGACTATAACATGTCTAGAGGAGCAGTACAGTAGACTATAACATGTCTAGAGGAGCAGTACAGTAGACTATAACATGTCTAGAGGAGCAGTACAGTAGACTATAACATGTCTAGAGGAGCAGTACAGTAGAGTATAACATGACTAGAGGAGAGGAGCAGTACAGTAGACTATAACATGTCTAGAGGAGCAGTACTGTAGACTATAACATGTCTAGAGGAGCAGTACAGTAGACTATAACATGTCTAGTGGAGCAGTACAGCAGACTATAACATGTCTAGAGGAGAGGAGCAGTACAGTAGACTATAACATGTCTAGAGGAGCAGTACAGTAGACTATAACATGTCTAGTGGAGCAGTACAGTAGACTATAACATGTCTAGTGGAGCAGTACAGTAGACTATAACATGTCCAGAGGAGCAGTACAGTAGACTATAACATGTCTAGAGGAGCAGTACAGTAGACTATAACATGTCTAGAGGAGAGGAGCAGTACAGTAGACTATAACATGTCTAGAGGAGCAGTACAGTAGACTATAACATGTCTAGAGGAGCAGTACAGTAGACTATAACATGTCTAGAGGAGCAGTACAGTAGAGTATAACATGTCTAGAGGAGAGGAGCAGTACAGTAGACTATAACATGTCTAGAGGAGCAGTACTGTAGACTATAACATGTCTAGAGGAGCAGTACAGTAGACTATAACATGTCTAGTGGAGCAGTACAGCAGACTATAACATGTCTAGAGGAGAGGAGCAGTACAGTAGACTATAACATGTCTAGAGGAGCAGTACAGTAAACTATAACATGTCTAGTGGAGCAGTACAGTAGACTATAACATGTCTAGTGGAGCAGTACAGTAGACTATAACATGTCCAGAGGAGCAGTACAGTAGACTATAACATGTCTAGAGGAGCAGTACAGTAGACTATAACATGTCTAGAGGAGAGGAGCAGTACAGTAGACTATAACATGTCTAGAGGAGCAGTACAGTAGACTATAACATGTCTAGAGGAGAGGAGCAGTACAGTAGACTATAACATGTCTAGAGGAGCAGTACAGTAGACTATAACATGTCTAGAGGAGCAGTACAGTAGACTATAACATGTCTGGAGGAGCAGTACAGTAGACTATAACATGTCTAGAGGAGCAGTACAGTAGACTATAACATGTCTAGAGGAGAGGAGCAGTACAGTAGACTATAACATGTCTGGAGGAGCAGTACAGTAGACTATAACATGTCTAGAGGAGAGGAGCAGTACAGTAGACTATAACATGTCTAGAGGAGCAGTACAGTAGACTATAACATGTCTAGAGGAGCAGTAGAGTAGACTATAACATGTCTAGAGGAGAGGAGCAGTACAGTAGACTATAACATGTCTAGAGGAGCAGTACAGTAGACTATAACATGTCTAGAGGAGCAGTACAGTAGACTATAACATGTCTAGAGGAGCAGTACAGTAGACTATAACATTTCTAGAGGAGCAGTACAGTAGACTATAACATGTCTAGAGGAGCAGTAGAGTAGACTATAACATGTCTAGAGGAGAGGAGCAGTACAGTAGACTATAACATGTCTAGAGGAGCAGTACAGTAGACTATAACATGTCTAGAGGAGCAGTACAGTAGACTATAACATGTCTAGAGGAGAGGAGCAGTACAGTAGACTATAACATGTCTAGAGGAGCAGTACAGTAGACTATAACATGTCTAAAGGAGAGGAGCAGTACAGTAGACTATAACATGTCTAGAGGAGCAGTACAGTAGACTATAACATGTCTAGACGAGAGGAGCAGTACAGTAGACTATAACATGTCTAGAGGAGCAGTACAGTAGACTATAACATGTCTAGAGGAGAGGAGCAGTACAGTAGACTATAACATGTCTGGAGGAGCAGTACAGTAGACTATAACATGTCTAGAGGAGCAGTACAGTAGACTATAACATGTCTAGACGAGAGGAGCAGTACAGTAGACTATAACATGTCTAGAGGAGCAGTACAGTAGACTATAACATGTCTAGAGGAGAGGAGCAGTACAGTAGACTATAACATGTCTAGAGGAGCAGTACAGTAGACTATAACATGTCTAGACGAGAGGAGCAGTACAGTAGACTATAACATGTCTAGAGGAGCAGTACAGTAGACTATAACATGTCTAGAGGAGAGGAGCAGTACAGTAGACTATAACATGTCTGGAGGAGCAGTACAGTAGACTATAACATGTCTAGAGGAGAGGAGCAGTACAGTAGACTATAACATGTCTAGAGGAGCAGTACAGTAGACTATAACATGTCTAGAGGAGCAGTACAGTAGACTATAACATGTCTAGAGGAGCAGTACAGTAGACTATAACATGTCTAGAGGAGAGGAGCAGTACAGTAGACTATAACATGTCTAGAGGAGCAGTACAGTAGACTATAACATGTCTAGAGGAGCAGTACAGTAGACTATAACATGTCTAGACGAGAGGAGCAGTAGACTATAACATGTCTAGAGGAGAGGAGCAGTACAGTAGACTATAACATGTCTAGAGGAGCAGTACAGTAGACTATAACATGTCTAGAGGAGAGGAGCAGTACAGTAGACCATAACATGTCTAGAGGAGCAGTACAGTAGACTATAACATGTCTAGAGGAGAGGAGCAGTACAGTAGACTATAACATGTCTAGAGGAGAGGAGCAGTACAGTAGACTATAACATGTCTAGAGGAGAGGAGCAGTACAGTAGACTATAACATGTCTAGAGGAGCAGTACAGTAGACCATAACATGTCTAGAGGAGCAGTACAGTAGACTATAACATGTCTAGTGGAGCAGTACAGCAGACTATAACATGTCTAGAGGAGCAGTACAGCAGACTATAACATGTCTAGAGGAGCAGTACAGTAGACTATAACATGTCTAGAGGAGAGGAGCAGTACAGTAGACTATAACATGTCTAGAGGAGCAGTACAGTAGACCATAACATGTCTAGAGGAGCAGTACAGTAGACTATAACATGTCTAGTGGAGCAGTACAGCAGACTATAACATGTCTAGAGGAGCAGTACAGCAGACTATAACATGTCTAGAGGAGCAGTACAGTAGACTATAACATGTCTAGTGGAGCAGTACAGTAGACTATAACATGTCTAGAGGAGAGGAGCAGTACAGTAGACCATAACATGTCTAGAGGAGCAGTACAGTAGACTATAACATGTCTAGAGGAGAGGAGCAGTACAGTAGACCATAACATGTCTAGAGGAGCAGTACAGTAGACTATAACATGTCTAGAGGAGAGGAGCAGTACAGTAGACTATAACATGTCTAGAGGAGCAGTACTGTAGGTTCTGTGAGGATCAATGCAGTTGACTATTCCAAGTACATGCACAGGGCTTGGTGATCTGTTGTTGAGAAATTAACGCGGGAACAAATCTGAAGTCACACACATTAATATAAAATTCAAATGTTTGTTTTTGACTTAGGCCTCCTTCTTCTCTGTTTCATTATTCTTACTTGTGTCTGTGTGAATCCCAATAGAAGGTGAGAGGGCGTGTCAACATCACTCTAAAACACCGTGAAGCATTTTGTTGATCTGAGCTGTTCTCAGAAGCAGCATGTTGGGATACGTTGTCTTATTAACTGTCCCAAAGCAAGAGAAGACCTGTCTGTCCAACGGTCTGCCTTTCCCTGCTCACAGTGTTGCTTAATAACAGGCTCTCGGTTTCAAACTGTAACATACACACATATTACATACGTTTACATTGTAGACATATGAGATGTAACACACACTAGGCTTTTGACAGATTGATCGAGGTCAAGGTCCATTATCAGTAATCAATCATTTAACCCCTCTTTTTAAAAAGAGAGTTCACAGATCAATAGACCTGAATTACTCATATCCAAATCATTGTATCTGTGATGTATCTGTCCTTGTGGTCTAAATGTATGTACACCTATGGAACAGAAATGGGTATTAGCTGTGTAACTGTGTAGCTGTGTAGCTGTATAGCTGTGTAGCTGTATAGCTGTATAGCTGTATAGCTGTGTAGCTGTGTAGCTGTGTAGCTGTATAGCTGTATAGCTGTATAGCTGTGTAGCTGTGTAGCTGTGTAGCTGTGTAGCTGTCTAGCTGTCTAGCTGTGTAGCTGTGTAGCTGTGTAGCTGTATAGCTGTCTAGCTGTGTAGCTGTGTAGCTGTGTAGCTGTGTAGCTGTGTAGCTGTATAGCTGTGTAGCTGTGTAGCTGTGTAGCTGTATAGCTGTGTAGCTGTGTAGCTGTATAGCTGTGTAGCTGTGTAGCTGTCTAGTTGTGTAGCTGTCTAGTTGTGTAGCTGTGTAGCTGTATAGCTGTGTAGCTGTATAGCTGTGTAGCTGTGTAGCTGTGTAGCTGTGTAGCTGTATAGCTGTATAGCTGTATAGCTGTCTAGCTGTGTAGCTGTCTAGTTGTGTAGCTGTCTAGCTGTCTAGCTGTGTAGCTGTGTAGCTGTGTAGCTGTATAGCTGTATAGCTGTCTAGCTGTGTAGCTGTCTAGCTGTGTAGCTGTTTAGCTGTGTAGCTGTATAGCTGTGTAGCTGTGTAGCTGTCTAGCTGTGTAGCTGTGCCATGCATAACTATGTTTGAACAAGAAAATAGGAGACGTAGAGCTCCACACACTGAGAAAAGGGAATGCTGTCGTATGACAGGACACAGGGAGGTGGCTGAAGTATCTGTGACACACATTTAAAACCACAGTCTTATGCACACTGTGAATGAAGCCCGATCCATCACAGAATTGGAACGTATTTGCCGAAATGAGACAAAATGACAGACAGATACTCATGCATGCAATGACAGCAAGTGACAAGGCCCCATTTCCTATAGAAATAGACATATAGATTCAGTTATATGGTTCCTAACGTAAAAAAAAAAAAAAGGGAAATCCAGGAATCGAAAAACAACTGATTGGACATCCCGCCATTTTTTTTGGTAAACAGTTGGGGGTTGTGGAGGAGAAGTAGAACTACTCCTATATTTATCGACAGAGCTATCGATCTTAAGGACTGCCCTGCGTTAGATCAACATGATAGTTTTACCAAGTTTAATCCACATAAAAAAATGGATGTAGTAAATCCCAGATTGCCCCTTTAATCCTGCAATCCTTGTACAACACGGTGTTGGGAAATAGACATCGGACCCAACAGTAGGTTATTGTCACAACATGTTAAATATCTGTGCTCTGAGAAAATGCACAGTCTACAATACCTTAACTGTTGCTTTCCTGTTCTATCACCTGCTCTGCCCCCAAAATCAACACACAAACGAATAGCTCACCGTTAATCCATTATCCCATCATCTGAACAAATTCAATGTGAACAAATGCACACTTCACTACACTGTTTTGTTATAAAAAAAAACCCATGTGGTTCAATCAATGATCATACAAGACGTTGTTAGGAAGAAGATAACATTAACCATAAATATATATAACTGTAAATAATGCAATTGAATATCATCCTGTTCTTTGTTATACAGATGAATCCTCATTTCCATCCATTCTCTATGTATTCCCTGTTCTAATGAGGATTCGATGAGAAGGACGCATAAGGAAAGAATCCTTTCCTGTATGCTAATGAATAGACTCTCCTGCCCAGCATGCCTCCTGGCACTGGCCCACCCAGCAACCCTTCCCAACTTTACAGGGCCCCAGCTCCCCACCACACATTGTCAACAGGCACACTCACCTTTTCCAGGTCCCCACCGAGGACCAGTCACTCTGTCTGTCTGTCCTTCTGTCTGTCAATCACTTGCAGTCTGTCTCTTCTCCTCCTTAGCCCTGGAGAGATGGTTGGTCAGTGCCAGAGATAGAGATGGATAGAGTAACAGAGAGAGAGAGAGAGAGAGAGAGAGAGAGAGAGAGAGAGAGAGAGAGAGAGAGAGAGAGAGAGAGAGAGAGAGAGAGGAAGAAGAAGATGCAAGGGAAAGCCCCCCCCCCCCCCCCCCCGAACCTACACCCCAGGGGAAACAGGTCTGAGCGGTCCTAGAGAACACAAACACGGATGCCCAGGCCAGTTCTCCCTTGATATTCCGGTTCTGCAGAAATCCAGCTAAAACCGGACCAACCAGATTTATGAACCTTTAGAGAGCAGACAGAAGCGATAGGGTAACTCAAACACGACAATGCCATACAATGAACTTTTCATTCTTACGTTTCAGACGTAAAAAGAGGCAGAGATGAACAAAATGACATGAATCAGGGTCTATAAACATTGAGTTATGATTGAGTAACAATAGAATACCACTAAATAAATAATGATTTGTGTTACTTTTTATCAAGTAATCTCACAATTTGAGAGGATTAGCAAACTTGCTCAGAAGGTGAAAAAGGTATTTTGAGGTTTTAAAGACGAGCCTACTGATTGGGTATTTCTCTAAATGTTTTTGAATCATACCAGCTATCACTCTTTTAGTTACAAATGGGGTGGAGTGTGGACACAATGATCCAGGTTCCCTCCTAGCTCTACGTGAGATGAACTATGAATCAGAATCGTGTGATAACACATCGCCAGTCACAATTACAGTGATTGCTGTAGGACATACAGTACCAGTCAAAGGTTTGGACACACCTACTCATTCAAGGGTTTTTCTTTATTTGTACTATTTTCTACATTGTAAAATAATAGTGAAGACATCAACACTATGAAATAACACATACGGAATCATGTAGTAACCAAAAAAAGTGTTCAACAAATCAAAATATATTTTAATATTTTAGATTATTCAAAGTAGCCACCCTTTGCCTTGAAGACACTCTTGGCATTCTCTCAACCAGCTTCATGAGGAATGCTTTTCCAACAGTATTGAAGGAGTTCCCACATATGCTGAGCACTTAATGGCTGCTTTTCCTTCACTCTGCAGTCCAACTCATCCCAAACCATCTCAATTGGGTTGAGGTCAGGCGATTGTGGAGGCCAAGTCATCTGATGCAGCACTCCATCATTCTCCTTCTGGTCAAATAGCCACTACACAGCCTGGAGATGTGTGGTCATTGTCCTGTTGAATAACAAATGATACTCCCACTAAGCGCAAACCAAATGGGATGGCATATCGCTGCAGAATGCGGTGGTAGCCATGCTGGTTAAGTGTGCCTTGAATTCTAAATAAATCACTGACAGTGTCACCAACAAAGCCTCCCACACCATCGCAACCTCCTCCTCCTCCATGCTTCACGGTGGGAACCACACATGCGGAGATCATCTGTTCACCTACTCCGCGTCTCACAAAGACACGGAGGTTGGAACCAAAAATCAAAAATTTGGACTCATCAGATCAAAGGACAAATTTCCACCTGTCTAATGTTCATTGCTCGTGTTTCTTGGCCCAAGCAAGTCTCCCCTTATTATTGTTGTCCTTTAGTAGTGGTTTCTTTGCAGCAATTCGACTATAAAGGCCTGATTCATGCAGTCTCCTCTGAACAGTTGAACAGTTGATGTGTCTGTTGCTTGAACTATGAAGCATTTCTTTGGGCTGCAATCTGAGGTGCAGTTAACTCTAATGAACTTATCCTTTGCAGCAGAGGTAATTTCTTCCTTTCCTGTGGTGGTCCTCATGAGAGCCAGTTTCATCATAGTGCTTGATGGTTTTAGTGACTGCATTTGAAGAAACTTCAAAAATTCGTGACATTTTCAGGATTGACAGTAATGATGGACTTGTTTCTCTTTGCTTATGTGAGCTGTTTTTGCCATAATATGGACTTTGTCGTTTACCAAATAGGGCTATCTTCTGTATACCACTCCTACCTTGTCACAACCCAACTGATTGGCTCAAACACATTAATAAGGAAAGAAATTCCACAAATGACCTTTTAACAAGGCACACCTGGTTAATTGAAATGTATTCATGGTGACTTCCTCATGAAGCTGGTTGAGAGAATGCCAAGTGTGTGCGAAGCTGTCTTCAAGGTAAAGGGTGGCTGTTTTGAAGAATCTCAAATATAACATATATCTGGATTTGTTTAGCACTTTTTTGGTTCCTACATATGTGTTATTTCATAGTTTTGATGTCTTCACTATTATTCTACAATGTAGAAATAAATAGTAAAAATAAAGAAAATCCCTGTAATGAGTAGGTGTGTCCAAACCTTTGGCTGGTACTGTACTTTTTCTGATTGGAAAAAAAAACATGACACTTTGCTCGCTGTGAAAGCAATATTATGAGAA
>NC_074672.1:43230956-43242799 GCF_029448725.1 Salvelinus fontinalis | reverse complement strand
AGAGAAGAGAGAGAATAGAGAGAAGAGAGAGAGATGTGTGTGTTTGGGCTGAATGGGCTTTTTCTGAACTTTGCATGTTTTTGATCCTGAATGTAAAAAAAAAATGAAAAAGCTACAAATGTGAAGTTATGGAATGCCACGGTCAAATTCCAGACCTAATCCCAATTGAGATGTTGTGGCAGGAATTGAAACGAGAAGTTCATGCTTGAAAACCCACAAATATCGCAGAGTTAAAGGAGTTCTGCATGGAAGAGTGGTCCACAATTCCTCCACAGCGACGTGAGAGACTGTTCAACAACTACAGGAAGCGTTTGGTTGCAGTCATTGTAGCTAAAGGTGGAACAACCACTTATTGAGTGTAAGGGGGCAATACATTTTTCACACAGGTAAATTGGGTGTTGCATAACTTTCATAATTAATTAAATAAAGAAATAAAGTATATATATATATACACATTTGTAATATTTGTAATCTCAGGTTTCCTTTATTTAATATTAGGTTTTGGTTGAAGATCTGATACGTCAGTTTAAAACAATATGCAAAAATATAAAAAGAAAATAATAATACAAAATTGAGAAAATCAAATACTTTTTCACAGCCCTGTATGAGGGCCTGATAACATTCTTCCCCGTGATAACACACACAGGGTAGAATGTGAAGTGGCTCTCCAAATCAAGTGCCTTGGCTATTGCACTGATACCTTGACAGAACCCTTGTCCTTTGTACTCGTGGTTAAACAGGACGTGCAGTCAATGAGGGATATGAGTAACACGACTAAACAGAGGTACAACTTCACAACCATATCAGAATAAGTGTGTTTTACAGGGTGAGTCTGTCTCAAGGGTTTGCTATGTTAAAACAACAGAGAGCAGAGGACATACCTTGCAATGTAGTGGACTGTCTGCCTCTGTCAGTCTGTCTGAATCAGTTTCTACAATAAACTTTCTCTGAATTTTGACAAGAATTACAGCATTTGTGACCTCTAGGAAATGTAAAAACCCACGCAGTCTTCAAAATCTGTTCTGATTGTAACGGTTGCTTTCCTCCTCTTCGTCTGAAGAGGAGGAGTAGGGATCGGACCAAAACGCAGCTTTGTATGCAGACATAATTAATTTATTTAAACAAGACGAAAACACGAAGAACACTTGAATAGATTACAAAACAACAAAACGACGTAGACAGACCTGAACATGAGAACTTACAATATAACACGAAGAACGCACGAACAGGAACAGACTAACCAAACGAATGAAAACGAAACAGTCCCGTGTGGTGCGACAGACAGACACAGAAACAACCACCCACAATCCCCAACACAAAACAAGCCTACCTATATAAGATTCTCAATCAGGGACAACGATTGACAGCTGCCTCTGATTGAGAACCATATTAGGCTGAACACAGAAACAGACAAACTAGACACACAACATAGAATGCCCACCCCAACTCACGCTCTGACCATACTAAACAAATAGAAAAACAAGGGAAAACAGGCCAGGAACGTGACACTGATGTTAAACTAAAATGAATATCTTCTCCCTCTCACATGTTATCAACGATCATTACCTTGACCTACGTATGTGTCATTAAAACATTCAGACAGCCATAAATCACACAAACGGACTGTATTTACAGCCAGGACCAGATCTCAGGTCAATCGGTTTAGACGTACAGGACACAGAGAAGGTTAAACGTCCACGTGAAGGGAGTCGCTCCAGTCAATCCTATGGACATTTTCACTTATCTAACTCCTTGGTGAGATAAAGAGAGAACAACAATCTGACATTAAAGAGAAGCACATTTGCAACAAGTCTTCTATCTGCAGGTTGGCTGGTAAACCCTGGGGTGGTTGTCCTCAGACCGGGGAACAAATCACAGTGCTTAGTGCGCCCAGTCGGACAGTCACCTTCTGAGAACAGCTCACCTCTGCAGCTTAAATCACTGGTGGGAGGGATGCTACTCCAGGGCTCTTCTGTCCTCTCCCCACCTCCGAGCTGTAGCTATGGCTATAGCAGTGGACACGCACAAACATCGAACACACACACACACGCATACACACATACACACATACACACATGCACACATGCACGCACACACAAACACCGCATCCAGTCTCCCGGGTATAGATAAGACTTCAGAGGAGAAGGCAGATTTACAAGACACCCCAGAGGGCCTTTCAAATACTGCTGAGGAAATGTTTACGCAACATCATCTATGTCAGGCGCAAGGGGGTGGAAAAACATGCCTCTCAGTGCAAAACTGGACAGTCTGGAGATTCATTGATACCTATGAATCTAACAGCAAGGTCTATTTCACTACAAGGACTTTCATGGGCGTATTAAAATCAGTCCTGGACTGTCAGCTACACTTTGGAAATATTAAACATGAATCTCCACTGAGGATTAAACTGACACTGTTAGGCACTCTAATACACTGATGCTGTTAGGCACTCTAATACACTGAGGCTGTTAGTCATTCTAATACACTGAGGCTGTTAGTCATTCTAATACACTGAGGCTGTTAGTCATTCTAATACACTGAGGCTGTTAGTCACTCTAATACACTGAGGCTGTTAGTTACTCTAATACACTGACTCTGTTAGTCACTCTAATACACTGACTCTGTTAGTCACTCTAATACACTGAGGCTGTTAGTCATTCTAATACACTGATGCTGTTAGTCACTCTAATACACTGAGGCTGTTAGTCACTCTAATACATTGACACGGTTAGTCACTTTAAAACACTGAGGCTGTTGGTCACTCTAATACACTGAGGCTGTTAGTCACTCTAATACACTGAGGCTGTTAGTCACTCTAATAGACTGACGCTGTTAGTCACTCTAATACACCAACGCTGTTAGTCACTCTAATACACTGAGGCTGTTAGTCACTCTAATACACTGAGGCTGTTAGTCACTCTAATACACTGAGGCTGTTAGTCACTCTAATACACTGAGGCTGTTAGTCACCCTAATACACTGAGGCTGTTAGTCACTCTAATACCCTGAGGCTGTTAGTCACTCTAATACGCTGACGCTGTTAGTCACTCTAATACACTGAGGCTGTAAGTCATTCTAATAAACTGAGGCTGTTAGTCACTCTAATACACTAAGGCTGTTATTCACTCTAATAAACCGACTCTGTTAGGCACTCTAATTCCTTGACGCTGTTAGTCACTCTAATACACTGATGCTCTTAGTCACTCTAATACCCTGACGCTGTTAGTCATTCTAATACACTGATGCTGTTAGTCACTCTAGTACACTGACTCTGTTAGTCACTCTAATACACTGACTCTGTTAGTCACTCTAATACACTGATTGTATGAGTCACTCTAATGCACTGACACTGTTAGTCACTCAAATACACTGAGGCTGTTAGTCATTCTAACACACTGACACTGTTAGTCACTCTAATACACTGACTCTGTTTGTCACTCTAATACACTGAGCTGTTAGTCACTCTAAAACCCTGACACTGATAGTCACTCTAATACACTGAGGCTGTTAGTTACTCTAATACACTTACGCTGTTAGTCACTTTACTAAACTGACTCAGTTAGTCACTCTAATACACTGAGGCTGTTAGTCTCTCTAATACACTGACTCTGTTAGTCGCTCTAATAACTGAGGCTGTTAGTCACTCTAATACCCTGACACGGTTAGTCACTCTAATACACTGAGGCTGTTAGTCACTCTAATACACTGACACTGTTAGTTACTCTAATACACTGAGGCTGTTAGTCACTCTAATACACTGACTCTGTTAGTCACTCTAATACACTGAGGCTGTTAGTCACTCTAATACCCTGACACAGTTAATCAGTCTAATACACTAAGGCTGTTAGTACTCTAATACACTGACGCTGTTAGTCACTCTAATACACTGAGGATGTTAGTCATTCTAATACACGTACTCTGTTGGTCACTCTAATACACTGAGGCTGTTAGTCATTCTAATACACTGAGGATGTTAGTCACTCTAATACACGTACTCTGTTAGTCACTCTAATACACTGAGGCTGTTAGTCACTCTAATACACTGACACTGTTAGTCACTCTAATACACTGAAGCTGTTTGTCACTCTAATACACTGACACTGTTAGTCACTCTAATACACTGATGCTGTTAGTCACTCTAATACACTGAGGCTGTTAGTCGCTCTAATACCCTGACACGGTTAATCACTCTAATGCACTAAGGCTGTTAGTACTCTAATACACTGACGCTGTTAGTCACTCTAATACACTGAGGCTGTTAGTCATTCTAATACACTTACGCTGTTAGTCACTCTAATACACTTACGCTGTTAGTCACTCTAATACATTGACGCTGTTAGTTACTCTAATACACTGTCTCTGTTTGTCACTCGAATACACTTACGCTGTTAGTCACTGTAATACATTGACGCTGTTAGTCACTCTAATACACTGACGCTGTTAGTCCCTCTAATACACTGACGCTGTTAGTCACTCTAATACATTGACGCTGTTAGTCACTCTAATACACTGACGCTGTTAGTCACTGTAATACATTGACGCTGTTAGTCACTCTAATACACTGACGCTGTTAGTTACTCTAATACATTGACGCTGTTAGTTACTCTAATACACTGACGCTGTTAGTCACTCTAATACACCGACGCTGTTAGTCACTCTAATACACTGACGCTGTTAGTCACTCTAATACACTGAGGCTGTTAGTCACTCTAATACACCGACTCTGTTAGTCACTCTAATACACCGACGCTGTTAGTCACTCTAATACACCGAGGCTGTTAGTCACTCTAATACACTGAGGATGTTAGTCACTCTAATACACTTACGCTGTTAGTCACTCTAATACATTGACGCTGTTAGTTACTCTAATACACTGACTCTGTTTGTCACTCGAATACACTTACGCTGTTAGTCACTCTAATACATTGACGCTGTTAGTTAGTCAAATACACTGACGCTGTTAGTCACTCTAATACACTGACACTGTTAGTCACTCTAATACCCTGACGCTGTTAGTCACTCTAATACATTGATGCTGTTAGTTACTCTAATACACTGACGCTGTTAGTCACTCTAATACACTGACACTGTTAGTCACTCTAATACCCTGACGCTGTTAGTCATTCTAATACACTGATGCTGTTAGTCACTCTAATACACTGACTCTGTTAGTCACTCTAATACACTGACTCTGTTAGTCACTCTAATATACTGATTGTATGAGTCACTCTAATACACTGACACTGTTAGTCACTCAAATACACAGAGGCTGTTAGTCATTCTAATACACTGACACTGTTAGTCACTCTAATACACTGACTCTGTTTGTCACTCTAATACACTGAGCTGTTAGACACTCTAAAACCCTGACATGGTTAGTCACTCTAATACACTGAGGCTGTTAGTTACTCTAATACACTTACGCTGTTAGTCACTCTACTAAACTGACTCTGTTAGTCACTCTAATACACTGAGGCTGTTAGCCACTCTAGTACACTTACGCTGTTAGTCAGTCTAATACACTGAGGCTGTTAGTCACTCTAATACACTTACGCTGTTAGTCACTCTAATACACTGAGGCTGTTAGTCACTCTAATACACTGACTCTGTTAGTCACTCTAATACACTGACGCTGTTAGTCACACTAATACCCTGGCACGGTGAGTCACTCTAATACACTGACGCTGTTAGTCACTCTAATACACTGACTCTGTTAGTCACTCTAATACACTGAGGCTGTTAGTCACTATAATACCCTGACACGGTTAATGAGTCTGATACACTAAGGCTGTTAGTACTCTAATACACTGACGCTGTTAGTCACTCTAATACACTGAGGCTGTTAGTCACTCTAATACACTGAGGCTGTTAGTCGCTCTAATACCCTGACACGGTTAATCACTCTAATGCACTAAGGCTGTTAGTACTCTAATACACTGACGCTGTTAGTCACTCTAATACACTGAGGCTGTTAGTCATTCTAATACACTTACGCTGTTAGTCACTCTAATACACTTACGCTGTTAGTCACTCTAATACATTGACGCTGTTAGTTACTCTAATACACTGTCTCTGTTTGTCACTCGAATACACTTACGCTGTTAGTCACTGTAATACATTGACGCTGTTAGTCACTCTAATACACTGACGCTGTTAGTCACTCTAATACACTGACGCTGTTAGTCCCTCTAATACACTGACGCTGTTAGTCACTCTAATACATTGACGCTGTTAGTCACTCTAATACACTGACGCTGTTAGTCACTGTAATACATTGACGCTGTTAGTCACTCTAATACACTGACGCTGTTAGTTACTCTAATACATTGACGCTGTTAGTTACTCTAATACACTGACGCTGTTAGTCACTCTAATACACCGACGCTGTTAGTCACTCTAATACACTGACGCTGTTAGTCACTCTAATACACTGAGGCTGTTAGTCACTCTAATACACCGACTCTGTTAGTCTCTCTAATACACCGACGCTGTTAGTCACTCTAATACACCGAGGCTGTTAGTCACTCTAATACACTGAGGCTGTTAGTCACTCTAATACACCGACTCTGTTAGTCACTCTAATACACCGACGCTGTTAGTCACTCTAATACACTGAGGCTGTTAGTCACTCTAATACACTGAGGATGTTAGTCACTCTAATACACTTACGCTGTTAGTCACTCTAATACATTGACGCTGTTAGTTACTCTAATACACTGACTCTGTTTGTCACTCGAATACACTTACGCTGTTAGTCACTCTAATACATTGACGCTGTTAGTTAGTCAAATACACTGACGCTGTTAGTCACTCTAATACACTGACACTGTTAGTCACTCTAATACCCTGACGCTGTTAGTCACTCTAATACATTGATGCTGTTAGTTACTCTAATACACTGACGCTGTTAGTCACTCTAATACACTGACACTGTTAGTCACTCTAATACCCTGACACTGTTAGTCATTCTAATACACTGATGCTGTTAGTCACTCTAATACACTGACTCTGTTAGTCACTCTAATACACTGACTCTGTTAGTCACTCTAATATACTGATTGTATGAGTCACTCTAATACACTGACACTGTTAGTCACTCAAATACACTGAGGCTGTTAGTCATTCTAATACACTGACACTGTTAGTCACTCTAATACACTGACTCTGTTTGTCACTCTAATACACTGAGCTGTTAGACACTCTAAAACCCTGACATGGTTAGTCACTCTAATACACTGAGGCTGTTAGTTACTCTAATACACTTACGCTGTTAGTCACTCTACTAAACTGACTCTGTTAGTCACTCTAATACACTGAGGCTGTTAGCCACTCTAATACACTTACGCTGTTAGTCAGTCTAATACACTGAGGCTGTTAGTCACTCTAATACACTTACGCTGTTAGTCACTCTAATACACTGAGGCTGTTAGTCACTCTAATACACTGACTCTGTTAGTCACTCTAATACACTGACGCTGTTAGTCACACTAATACCCTGGCACGGTGAGTCACTCTAATACACTGACGCTGTTAGTCACTCTAATACACTGACTCTGTTAGTCACTCTAATACACTGAGGCTGTTAGTCACTATAATACCCTGACACGGTTAATGAGTCTGATACACTAAGGCTGTTAGTACTCTAATACACTGACGCTGTTAGTCACTCTAATACACTGAGGCTGTTAGTCACTCTAATACACTGACACTGTTAGTCACTCTAATACACTGACGCTGTTAGTCACTCTAATACACTGACTCTGTTAGTCACTCTAATACACTGAGGCTGTTAGTCACTCTAATACTCTGACACGGTCAATCACTCTAATACACTAAGGCTGTTAGTACTCTAATACACTGACGCTGTTAGTCACTCTAATACACTGAGGCTGTGAGTCATTCTAATACACTGAGGATGTTAGTCACTCTAATACACTGACTCTGTTAGTCACTCTAATATACTTACGCTGTTAGTCACTCTAATACATTGGCGCTGTTAGTTACTCTAATACACTGACTCTGTTTGTCACTCGAATACACTGACGCTATTAGTCACTCTAATACACTGACATGGTTAGTCACTTTAATACACTGAGGCTGTTAGTCACTCTAATATACTGAGGCTGTTAGTCATTCTAATACACTGACACTGTTAGTCACTCTAATACACTGACACGGTTAGTCACTTTAATACACTGAGGCTGTTAGTACCTCGAATACACTGACACTGTTAGTCACTCTAATACCCTGACAAGGTTAGTCACTCTAATACACTGACGCTGATAGTCACTCTAATACACATAGGCTGTTAGTCATTCTAATACACTGAGGCTGTAGTCACTCTAATACACTGAGGCTGTTAGTCATTCTAATACACTGAGGCTGTTGTCACTCTAATACACTGACGCTGTTAGTCATTCTAAGACACTTACGCTGTTAATCACTCTAATACACTGACGTTGTTAGTTACTCTAATACACTGACTCTGTTCGTCACTCTAATACACTGACACTGTTAGTCACTCTAATACACTGACACGGTTAGTCACTTTAATACACTGAAGCTGTTAGTCACTCTAATACATTGAGGCTGTTAGTCATTCTAAAACACTGACGTTGTTAGTCACTCTAATACACTGACACGGTTAGTCACTTTAATACACTGAGGCTGTTAGTCACTCTAATACACTAAGGCTGTTAGTCATTCTCATACACTGACGCTGTTAGTCACTCTAATAGACTGACACGGTTAGTCAATTTAATACACTGAGGCTGTTAGTCACTCTAATACACTAAGGCTGTTAGTCATTCTAATACACTGACAATGTTAGTCACTCTAATACATTGAGGCTGTTAGTCACTCTAATACACTGAGGATGTTAGTCACTCTAATACACTGAGGCTGTTAGTCACTCTAATACACTGAGGCTGTTAGTCACTCTAATACACTGAGGCTGTTAGTCACTCTAATACACTGAGGCTGTTAGTCACTCTAATACACTGAGGCTGTTAGTCACTCTAATACACTGAGGCTGTTAGTCATTCTAATACACTGAGGCTGTTACTCACTCTAATACACCGACTCTGTTAGTCACTCTAATTCCTTGATGCTGTTAGTCACTCTAATACACTGATGCTCTTAGTCACTCTAATACACTGACTCCGTTAGTCACTCTAATAAACTAACTCTGTTAGTCACTCTAATACGCTGACACGTTTAGTCACTCTAATACACTGAGGATGTTAGTCACTCTAATACACTGACTCTGTTAGTCACTCTAATACCCTGGCACGGTTAGTCACTCTAATACACTGAGGCTGTTAGTCACTCTAATACACCGACTCTGTTAGTCACTCTAATACAGTGACGCGGTTAGTCACTCTAATACACTGACACTGTTAGTCACTCTAATACACTGAGGCTGTTAGTCACTCTAATACCCTGACATGGTTAATCACTCTAATACACTAAGGCTGTTAGTACTCTAATACACTGACGCTGTTAGTCACTCTAATACACTGAGGCTGTTAGTCATTCTAATACATTGAGGATGTTAGTCACTCTAATACACTGACTCTGTTAGTCACTCTAATACACTGACACAGTTAGTCATTCTAATACACTGAGGCTGTTAGTCATTCTAATACATTGTGGCTGTTAGTCACTCAAATACTCTGATGGTGTTAGTCACTCTAATACACCGACTCTGTTAGTCACTCTAATTCCTTGACTTTGTTAGTCACTCTAATACAGTGACACTGTTCGTCACTCTAATACACTGACTCTGTTAGTCACTCTAATACCTTTACGTTGTTAGTCACTCTAATACACTGACACTGTTAGTCACTCTAATACCCTGACACTGTTATTCACTCTAATACCCTGATGCTGATAGTCTTTCTAATACACTGATGCTGTTAGTCACTCTAATACACTGACTCTGTTAGTCACTCTAATACACTGACTCTGTTAGTCACTCTAATACACTGACTCTGTTAGTCACTCTAATATACTGACTCTGTTAGTCTCTCAAATACACTGACACTGTTAGTCACTCTAATACACTGACTCTGTTAGTCACTCTAATACACTGACACTGTTAGTCACTCTAATACACTGACACTGTTAGTCACTCTAATACACTGACTCTGTTTGTCACTCTAATACACTGACACTGTTAGTCACTCTAATACACTGACACTGTTAGTCACTCTAATACCCTGACACGGTTAGTCACTCTAATACACTGACACTGTTAGTCACTCTAATACACTGACTCTGTTAGTCACTCTAATACACTGACGCTGTTAGTCACTCTAATACACCGACTCTGTTAGTCACTCTAATACACTGACTCTGTTAGTCACTCTAATACACTGACGCTGTTAGTCAATTTAATACACTGACTGTTAGTCACTCTAATACACTGAGGCTTTTAGTCACTCTAATACCCTGACAAGGTAAGTCACTCTAATACACTGAGGCTGTTAGTCACTCTAATATACTGACGCTGTTAGTCACTCTAATACACTAACTCTGTTAGTCACTCTCATAAACTGAGGCTGTTAGTCACTATAAGATGATTGCAGTCCTATTTAGAACAATGTTAAATGTGATCAGCCAATATTGATACAGAGGTGGGATGTTGGGACAGAACCTGTATGGACACCATACACCATGTTCCCCCCAGACTGTAGGTCCCCTGTAACCCAATGGGTATTCTGACCTTGTCTGGGAAGTGGTAAATATATATGCATGCAATGTAAAGACGTGTAGGTGGTAGTCGCTTTGGATGAAAGCACCTCCAAAGGGTATGTATACATAAACCTCCTCTGAGTGTGTTGGTCTACTGATAAGGTGGGTGGACGCAGACATGACGACGTAAAACACAAAGGAGAGAGAAGGCGGTGCTCTGATACTGTACTCTGTCTGTCTGTCGGCTGGACCTGTACCCATGTTTACCAGCAGAGAGTAGTCCCTGAAACCACTGCCCGTTTACTCTACTTCTACCTTTCACCTCCTCTCTCTCACATGTTGGCAACGCCTTCAAACCACCACTAGGGGGTGGTAGTTAACACTCCACCAAACCTCTGCTAGCCGTTCATTACCACCAAACCTTTGACATGACATCAGCAAAGAAAAGGGCTGATGCCACAAACAACAGCCCATGAACTCACTATCGTTGTATGAATTTACTAACACACACTTTCATTAGCAAGGAAACCTATTGGGCTCCCGAGTGGCGCAGCAGTTCTAAGCCACTGCATCTTAGTGCTAGAGGCGTCACTACAGACCCTGGGTCGATTCCAGGCTGTATCACAACCTGGCCGTGATTGGGAGTCCGTAAGGGTGGCGCACAATTGGTCCAGCGTCGTCCGGGTTTGGTCGGGGTAGGCAGTCATTGTATATAAGAATTTGTTCTGAACTGACTTGCCTAATTAAATTAAGGTTTAATAACTAAAATACTACTGGGCCATGTGTAGTAGTGATCAGCTGTTTGTTTACCCAACCGCAACTGCTAATAACACATCTGCAACCATGCGACTATATGGAATAAAGTGAAAATCTGTGGCCCGTACCTGGACAAACACACCTCATTCAGCTCATTGAGGGCTTGATGATTAGTTGACGAGTTGAATCAGGTGTGTTTGTCCAGGGTTACAATAAAAAGGGTTGGGAAACACTGTCCTATAGGATTGTGTGTGACCTCTATCAGAATCCTCTTGAAATCCTATTGGACTACTGTTTTCCTATTGGAATCCTATTGGACTACTGGTTTCCTATTGGAATCATAGTGGACTATTGGTTTCTTGTTGGAATCCTATTGGACTACTGGTTTACTA